>NW_019719376.1:694586-729647 GCF_002891405.2 Cryptotermes secundus | reverse complement strand
GCAAAGTGTAGGAAAAATTTGAATATGAAGACTGTTAAAATTATTTATTTGGTTGTTAAATAGGTCAACACGTAGGAAGGAACCAAAGAAGATTTTAACTGCAGCCACAGACCAGAATGGGTCACAGGTTAACTTTTATTATGGAGCACCAACACCATATGCAGAATCTATTGCTTCATCCCATCATTCAACATATGCTCACTATTATGATGATGAAGAAGATGGATGGGAAATGCCAAACTTCTATAATGAAACTTATATGAAAGGTAGCTGAAGGAAAACTGATATCTTTCAAATATAAAATCAAATGCAAGTTACCATCCAAGTATACCTCATTTATTTCCTGAGTAGACTGTATGCAAAACATTTCAAATTATGAAATTAATATTCCTACACATATGACTGGGATATCACACTAATAGTAAATCACAGTTATATGTAGATGTGAAATAAGTTTTATAGAAAATATTTATATGTGCATAATAACATGAAAAGGAAAAAGGACTGTCATATTTATTGATCTGCACATATTGTTGTAACAAGTTTTTGAGCCAGTATTTCCAAACACTTCTGAATTCTCAACAGACTTTTAAATTTTATGTTTATATTAAGATTGCTATCTTATAAGCTTTCGTTTTTCCACAGAAGTTCTAATTGCTTATTATACTCATATAATCTGTATAATCAAATGTGGTCTCCCAATCATAATCATATTACTTACTTGTGTGATTGAGTGACTTCAGGATTCTATTAAGTGGACATAAGTTTTACTGGTGGCTAATAATTTAGGACATTTCATTAAAACTATTCACCTTAACATATTTTGTGAAAGCTTTTGCCTTCAGATACGTAGAAGCAATGAAGTTCTGAACTTGTAATTATGACAGATAAGCATTAAAATTAATGGAAATTAAAAAAAAATAGAATATAACTGCAGATTCTCATCTGTAAGAACAAAAAACAGAACAAAATTCCACATCTTTCCAAAATTTAAAATTTCAGAAAGCTGTGAAGCAGCTTTGCAGTATCATTTGAATCAGATTACATTTTGAAGAATGAAACCAATTCCATTTTCCTTTAATCTAAATGAAATATTTTTCTACTCAGTGAGCTAAGAGATCTTCCTACTATAGACTTTGAACACTGAGTACTTTCTTGGCAGATATTCAGCAATACAAAAACGATAGTACACTCTACAGTGTACAGCCTTCCTGTTAGCTACCCTGCACTCTGATGGAATGACGCATGCTTCTCCAACACAAGCAAGTAAATATGCATTGTCTTTTGAAATACCCAGACACCCAGTCACCTTCATAAGAGTCTCCTCGGGAATTACCTACACACTGCAAAAATTACTAACTTTGGGTTTACATACTGATGCCAAATATGTGTAGTTTAATATTGTATCCTGGCATATCTGTAACTTAATCAGATAGGGCACATATTTGTTATCTCTGAAAACTCTAAGACCCATTAATCAGTATTTGTTTATGGATCATTTAATGAGACTGTCAGTAGCTCATGGCATATAGTATCATATGATAGGATTGGTGAAGAATGATATCGAAAGTATGTGGAAAGAAGTCATCATGGACTGAGGAAAATCATGAAAACCCTCAATAAAGATAGCTGGTCTGCAGGCCAAAATTTAATCCCAATACATCCTGAATACAAATCATGAGTGGTAACCATTTGACCATGACATTTGGTACACATTAAAATCCATATTCTTGAAATGCAACAAATTTGATTTTGTTTCATATTTTAAGGACAATAATTGGTCATTTCTGATATCTCACAGTCTACAATGGGTATCCACTGCATTTAGATGAGAAGGTCTCTACATCTTGTTCCCTTCAGTATCTCAAAATCCACACTGATGATTAGTATGTCATAATCAGGTACTCCAATGCAGCATAATACAGAACAGTGGATTTCAAACAAATATCAAGCAATTAAGTGAGCAACACCATCGAGTGTGACCAATTTGATTTAATTCCATAAAAACCTTTACATGTTTTGGTCCTAGGAGACCGTCCACAGAAGATGCATAACATGTAAGGAAGTGCCTTACAGTTATAAAGGTCAATGTTTCACCAATTCTACCACTATTTATCACATCAATGTCAAAGTATATAGCTGTGGCAAATTTGCTCAATCCAAGAACTAGAAAGCCAGCAGAGACAGCCATTGCTAGGGAATGGCTCTGCAACACATGTAATATGCAACAATGAATTGGAGAACAGTGTTCTCTACGTGGTCCGTACAATAGCTGTGTGATGCAACAAGAGAACTGTTGGTAGAGGTGTTTTCTATGTGGTACATGCCAAGGTTATATAAGGAGTCAATTGTGGTTTGTGAGCCTGGCAGTTGGACACCAGTTAGTTCAGCTCGGGAGCTGCAGCTAAAAGGTGCCAACCAGTGAGGACAGGAGCCATTGGACACACAAGCCAGGGATGCTACACTGTTGGAAGCTGCTGCAAAGCAGCACAGTGAAGACCCTGACAGAGAACACTGTTCTCTGTATGATAGTGATTATTACAATGTAGTCATGAGCTTTGTACTAAGGGCCCAGTAAATCTGACTACCATTTAAACCCCATCTATAGTCACACGCTGTCATGTAACAATATTTTAAAAGACAGTTTTTTTTTAAATATTTGACTCATACTGCATATTCATCTTAGAAGCTGTGTATGGAGCCTTCCCATATTAATCCTCCATGTACATATATACATACGATGGGGTACCCAAAAGAAACTGAACTAATTTTTTTGTGGGCAGAGCTTTTGTAGTACCGCGTTTTGCCGCTATGAGCGCATAGAGCTAACATTCCTGAGTCGATAAGCTGACTACCGTTGCTTCAGAAGGTAAGGACTAGTTTCGGCAGAGTTTATAGTGACAACTGTTTTGTGTGATCGTCGTTTTTGATATTGACAGAATATCCTTTGTCTTCATACAGCATGTGTAGTGACTGGTGTGTTATGTTTGAATGATTGACCTTAGTAACTGTAAAGAATTTCCTTAACTGTTGAGCACTGTCTGATGATGGACTCCAGGGTCTGAAACATATAAAGGTTTTTATGTAATTAAACAAAATTGGTCACACTCTGTTGTGTTTATGTTCACTTAACATCAAATAGTAATTTGGACCCAAATGCCTTCTATTAAAAATAGATGTTAAGGATGTTTAATATTTTATTTACCTTCGTTGTATCAAAGGAAAATCCTTTTCTCATGAGGCATGCCTTTAGCTAGCTGAACATCCAATATTTCATTATGTCATTAATATATTCTGTTTCTAATTCACAGGAATTGACACCATTTGTGTCAAAATTGTTTCTCAAGGCCTCAAAGAATGTTAGATACATATTTATAATTTAATCATCCACATCTAAGGGTCAGTTTGGTTCCTGGAATTCTGTTGAAGGTTCCAAAAAATATTAGAATATTCATAGTCTCATCCAAGCAGCCATACTTACTTTCCTGTTCCCTGAGGCATCAGAATGAGACAAATATTTACTGACACTTCAAGAATGCCCCTACTTACATCATCAGCTGTTTCATAAAACCTACACTCCCAAAATATCATTATTTTATTACTTTTTATTAAAAAAATCTTAATATAACGGTAATAACTATTTGTGTCAAGAATGTTTCTTTGGGCATCAAAGAATATATAAGGAATGTATTTGTAATCAAATATTCCACTTGGGGTGGGGGGCAGGGTGTTACCTCCTGACTTTCTGCTGATAGTTGCATAATTCTTGGAATGTTCACACAGTAGTGCTCTCCAAGCAGCTCTTTGTACTTCATTGTGTCACAAAGCATAAAAATGAGAAAGAAATATCTAATGAAATTTCAAGGATACCTCTGCTTTTATCATCAACCCTTTCATAAAAAATACATGCCCTAAACTTCGTTATTTTGTATAGATATTATTATTAAAACAGTAATGCTAAAATAACAGTAACAACAGTAATTACAATAAAGACTGTGTATGTCTAAAATGTTTCTCTAGGCATCAAACAATATCAGAGATTTACTTTCAAATTAGTCATCCAATTGTAAGGGGATATTTTGCTTTTTGATATTTCATTGAGGACTGCAGAAATCTTGGAATATTTATAATTTTCTCCATACAGCAGCCATTTTTACTTTGCTGTCCAATGACAAGTCAAAATGTGACAGACATATCGAATAATGCTTCTAGAATGCCTCTGTTTATCTTACCAACCTAGTTAGAAAATCCACACTCCTTAAACTACAGACCCATTTCAAGGTACTATTCTGGTATCTTCCCAGAGAATGTGAAGAAAACCATGAAAATCCTAAGTTACTTAGATTGGCTGGTATCCATTCTGATATTCAAACCAAGCACCTCCACAATGTATTTTATTCATTCTGTGTTATACAACAGCTGAAGAAAATGTAATTCATTGGTAGTCTAATTACTCATTGTCACGTTATACCACAGTTATCCCGTTTGGGCCAGGAGTATGAAGTGAACACTATCTGAATCTTACGTGCAGAATAGGGTAGCATAAACAGACTATGAAATAATATGTGTTAGGACATTTTTGTTTTCGTTTCACAGCCATTATGTGAACATCAACAAAAATTTCACAGAATGGAATTTATTTGCTGGCCAGTGTAAGGAATAAAAAAAAAAAAACAAGTACTGCACGTTGAATGCGACTAAGGGAATGAATAGTTACTAAAGGATTCTGACGATGGTGTATAACACACAGAGATATTGGGTTTTTGGACTTTATCCATTGGTCTGGTTTTTAAGATAACTAATAAAAACACGACGTTTCGGAAACTGGATCTGTTTCCGTCCTCAGGTGAGGGAAAACACCTATTCTGTTGGGTCCCTTAGAAAGAGCTATCCTCAATCACTGGTCCAGTGTTTTTCTTAGTTATCTTAAAAACCAGGACGATGGATAAAGTCCGAAAACCCAATATCTCTGTAAGGGAATGAAGCTGAGTTGCTGAGTGGAAAATGGATGAGAGGATGTAATATTCTAATAAACAAAATTCCCAAAGTTCAAAAAGTAAAAAATAACAGGACAAAGATATTTAATGCATTTTTTTCCCACTTCTAATTCTGATAATTTATGACAGAAAATACAAAAAAATCAGTGACAGTATTCAGCGTTTGGGTTTCTCAGAATGGGAATTTGTAAATATTTTATTTTTTAGCTGAGCTATTCAAAAGGGTGTCACTAGGATGAGTGGGTAGCAACATTTTGTTTCTGCAGGCCATAGTTACAAGAAACTGCCAAAAGAAAGGCATTTTACATCAAAATAAATATTTATATACTACTATGTGACCATTGATAAACAAGTTCACTCTGTCCAACCCATGAATGTTTCTCAACATAGCAAATGCTGGTATGATGCATTAACATTGTTTTTATATCTACTGTAAAGACTGACTCACATATCATAAACAGCAACCAAAAAACTAATATTAAGTGTGAATGAAGTTGAAGTAATTACATAGAAAGTAAACAAAACTGCATATCAAATACTGACTGCTCAAAAATTTACTACATGGATAAATGGATTCATTCTCAAAATTCAGGTTTTTGTTTTAAGATAATATCACAACATTTGCATTGAATACATGCTATATTGCAGTGTGCTACAGAATCGAGCAAAAATTTTAAAAACTGCCCAGTCATAAATTCATTCACTGAGCCCTTCTTGAGAAGCTGCCAATTGTGCAGCTACTCAAGAACTTCCAAACATTTAATGGGACCCAAGGTTCATTGCCATGTTCACAAGAACCCTCCACTGGACCCTATCCTGAATCAGATCAATCCAATCCACACCATCCCATCCTGTCTCTCTTAAGATCCATTTTAATATTGACCACCCACCTACAACTTGGTCTTACCAGTGGTCTCTTTCCATCTGGCTTTCCCACCAATATCCTATATGCATTCCTCTCCTCCCTCATTTGTGCTATGTGCCCTGCTAATCTCATCCTCTTTTTCTTGATTATTCTGATTATACTTGGAGAAGACTACAAGTTATGAAGCTCCTCATTATGCAGTTTTCTCCAACCTCCTGTCACTTCATCCCTCTTCGGTCCAAATATTCTCCTCAACACCCTGTTCTCAAACACCCTCAGTCTATGTTCCTCCCTTAATGTCAGAGACCAAGTTTCACACCCATACAGAACCACAGGCATAATTATAGTTTTGTATATTCTAATTTTTATGTTGCTGGACAGCAGACGAGAAAGCAAAAGGTTCTGGACTGAATGGTAGCAAGCATTACCCGAGTTCAATCTCCTCTTAATTTCCTCCTGAATGAGGTTTTGATCCATTATCATTGTTCCCAAATATCTGAACTGTGCCACATTTTTGAAGCATCTGTTACCTGGCTTTATGTCATGATTTTGCCCTGCATTTTGGTGACAAGACAGTAACATATACTTAGTTTTCTCTTTGTTTACTTCTAAACGAACCTCCTTGTGTCAATTAAAGTTTGTATGTTTCTCTTTATGATATCTATATTATCACCCAGTAGATTCACATCATCAGTGTAGACAAACAGCTGATGTGTCCCATTTAATTTCAGTCCCACCTGGTTTTCCTGGACCTTCCTAATGGCATATCCTAATGAAAATTTGAAAAGGAGTGGTGATAAAGCATTTCCTTGTTATAGACCATTCTGAATATGAAATAATCAGACAAATGTTTATCTGCACTTTACTATACATTTAGTTTAAACACATTTTAATCAGCCTAACTAGTTTCATGGGTACCCCAAACTCTATCAGAATATTGTACAATACTTCCCTCCTAACTGAATCGTAGGCTTTCTTCAAGTCTATGAATAGCTGATGTACTCCCTCTTTTTCTCCAGTATCTGACGACTGCAAAAGATCTGATCAATAGTTGATCTGTTACATCAGAATCCACACAGATGATCCCCAATAATATAATCTATGCATGGACTTAACCTTGAGAGAAGAAAATTGGCTAAAATTTTGTATGAAGTTGATAGCAGTGATATCCCCTGATAATTACTACAGTCAGTTATAGCAACCTTCTTTTGACTGGTACAATAATAGACTCCTTCCACTGATCAGACAATTTTTCCTTATTTCAAATAGAGTTAATTAGCTTATGGATCTTAGAATGTAATATTTACCTCTTGTTTGAATCAGTTCTGCCGGAATTTGATCACTACCTGACAATTCATATTGCAACTTTGCAATAGCAGTTTCAACCTTAAAAGGACTAGGATCATGTACTAACGGCTCCGCTATATGGATTTCTGTCTGCCTAACATCACTGACCCTATGTACATTCAATAACTGAGAGAAGTAGTTCTTCCATGTATTCAAAATGTTATGAGAACCTGCAAGCAGATCACCATTCTCATCCTTCACTAAGTTATTTCTAGGTTGGTAACCCTTCTTAAAGTAATTTATTCCTCTACAAAGAGTCATGAATTAGTACAAGCAAAATTAAATGCACTACACTGTTAAGGTATGAAACTGAAACTTCCTTTCAACTCTCTTGTTAAAGGAACTTCTTTCATTCCTGACAAAAAGCATATCATATGTTTCACTGTCTGCATATCAGTGATTATAAACATTTACCCAGCAATCCTATTCATGCTCTAATTGCAATATAGTCATAGTCTTAGTACTGTGCTATAGCAATCCTCTTCAGTAGGTGTATCTTTTTTATGCCTGTATATTTGAAATGATTTTTTCTAGATACTGTTTCACATAAGAGTAATGAATGTTGATCATATCAAAACTACTTTATGATGTAGAGTAGGTGCTATACACGCACATGCACACACACAAAATACAGTGCAAGCTGAATGAAATTACAGTTGCGTATAGTTTTCTGAAATTGAAATGTCTTCCATGTATATTACTGTATATCCATTAGAGGAAAGTTAAAAAGTTGGTACAAAGACACATGTGAGTGGCTTCAATTATGTTACCTTAGAAATGAAACTAACTGTTGTTTTGTACACCATTGATGGTCACTGATTGTAGAAGCTAGAACATGAATGCCTCACATAAGAGATTTTAATTATTTCATGTATGCCTGAGGGATCACAACTTTCTACTTTCCTGAAATAAATATTTCACAAAAATTTACTGTACTTTTATACATGGTAGAAGAATTACAGCCTTGTTTTTGGGGGGCCTGTTGCCTCTGTGGATGATTAAAATTTAGTCAGTATCAGCACAAGCCATTTTGCAGAAAATGATATTTCACATCTGGACCCCTAGTATGCATATTGCTATTTTCATGACAATACTACCTATGGAGTTTTATTTAGGGTAGTGACTTCCACAGAGTACTAAAATTTTGTCAAAATCAAGGACACTGTTTTTGAGAAAATCAGTTTGCTTTCTGGGACCAATCTGAAGGGCCCCTGTTTTTTTGAAGTTGGAATGTTCATATTCATTGGCTGCTCACCTATGATGGATAAAATATACCATATAAAAGTCTGGTAGTCAGACTATCATCCATTAATTATTACATTTACCAAAACTTTTTTTTTTCTGTATTATAGAGAGCCTACATAATGGAGGAAAAATGAACAGTCTAGCCCGCTCCAATGCAAGTATCTATGGCAACAAGGAAGATCTCTATGACAGACTTAAACGTCATGCTTACCCAGGCAAGAAAGGTGATGTAACAGCTTCATATAACTAGATTTATGCCATCAGCAATGGCTCAGCTAGCTGAGATATTATCTACATTTTATGGAATCCAAAAGTTCATGACTGTTCACAAGAACCCACAACTGAACTCTATCCTGAACCAAATTTATCCAGTCCACCTCATAACAACTATTTATTGAAGAACCATTTTAATAGTATCTATGTTAAGTCTTCCAACTGGTCTCTCCACTTCAGGTTTGCCAACTAGAATTTTGTCTGCATTTTTCATCTGTACCATGTCTATACGTAAGAAGATGCTGGATGACCTTGGGGACAGAAGAGGATACTGTCATTTGAGGAGAAAGCTCTAGATCGCATTAAGTGGAGGAATTGTTTTGGAAGAGACTGTGAACCTGTCGTCTGACAGATTACTGATGATGATGATGACCATGTCTTACTCATTTCATCTTCCCTGTTTTTTTTAATGCTAGTGGGGTGGGACTAAGTCCCTTGTACTGCAGCCAATTCTGGCCTATTGTACCAGCCCCAGATGATAGGTGAGGGTGATTGTGGAGCAATTGGTGGAATGAAGATTAGCAGGGGAAACCGAAGTACTTGGAGAAAACCTGCCCCAGCACCACTTTGTCCACCACAAATTCCACTTGACCAGACCTGGGATTGAACCCGGGCCACCGCAGTGGGAAGTCAGCGACTAACCGCTTGAGCTATGGTGTGGCCAATCTTCCCTCTTTTGGTCACCCTAATAATATCTGGCAAATGGAACAAATTACGAAGTTCTTCATTATGCAGTTTTTACCAGCCTCCTATAATTACCTCTACCTTAGTCCAAATATTATTCTCAGCACTCTACATGTATGTCCTTCTCTTAAGGCGAAAGATCAAACTTCACGTCCCTACAAAATGTCAGGCAAAGATTTAGATTTATATATTTTAACCTTCACATTTCTAGACAGAAGGGAGGAAAACAAAGGATTCTGAAGTGAATGATAATAAGAATTCTATGAATGTACTCTCCATATTTCTTTGAGCATATAATTTCCCAAACATTTTAACTTTGCCAAAGCTTTATTAGCTGTATTTATATTATGATTTTGTTCTGCATTCTGGTGATATGTCATGATAATATATAGTAAATTGTCAGTTATCTGGAACCCAAGCATCCAGAATTCTCATGGAACCAACAAAAATTCCGAAGAAAATTGAACATTTTATGAAGTTACTTCAGAAACAAAATATATTCACCCATCATGTGATAGTTCTACCAGGTGACATTAGAAGTGCTGTCATCTCCCCTAATGCAGATGCCATTATAGTCATAGTAATGCTTGACTATAATAAAGGTTAGTTAAGAGTATGTAAAAAAATTTTCATCCCTCAATTCACCATGTCACCTAAGAAGACATTCATGCAAGAACTAACGTGAAAACATGATTTTTTGACTTTGAAATGAAAAACTGAAACAGTGAAATGCTGGAAAAAGGTGAAAATCAAACAAAAATTCAGTTCTGTAGAGGTTAGCCTCATGAAGCTAGAAGATTCAGATAACTGGGAATTTACTGTACTTAGTTTTCTCTTTCCTATAATCATTTTACGCCCCTTCGGGATAGTGTAGTTGATATAGCAACTAGCTATGGGCTGGATGACCAAGGGGTCAGAGTTTGATTTCTGGTAGGGTGAAGAATTTTCACTTCTCCAGATCATCCAAACTGGCTCTGGGGTCCACTCAGCCTCCTATCCAGTGGGTACCAGGGGCTCTTTCACCAGGGGTAAAGTGGCAGGGGTGTGAAGCTGACCACTCACCTCCATCTAGTGCCTAGGTCAAGAAACTGTGGGTCTATACATCCACTTCCCCACATGGCTTCATGGCGTAGTGCTTAATTAGTTAAGCACAGGGGACAACTTTACCTTTATACCCATTTTCAAGGTGTGAACCAATGTGAATAAATCTCTTGTAGAGGAAAATGTGATAAAATAGCTAATTTCATCTGCAATTATTGCGTTTTCAGACATTATCCATCGTCTAGGTGTTTTAAAAACTTTTTGGATACAGAATCCAGTTTCTGAAACATTTTTTTAAATAAAAAATAGGGGAATGGTTAATGTTCAAAAACACAATAACTGTATTAATATACCATTTTCATTAACATTTAGATCTGATCTCATCTATTTTGGTCAACTCAGCCACATTACACAATGCCCTAACCTATTGTAGGAAACAAAATTTTGACTAGTGAATTCATGTTATTAATACATAAACCTGTATTGTAAGTAAACTGATCATACAGTTGAAATAGCTTGTAATGTTAATAATAATTCTGGAAACGAAATCTTAAATTTACTAACTTAATGGTAAATGCCTGTTTATTTTCAGATAAAAGTGATAGTGACAGTGAAGGCCAGTGAGATCTTTGAGAAAACTAAAGATGACAAGAATCTTTAATCTGGTCATTAAAATGCTCAAGCAACTGTATTTTAAGATATGGACAATACGTGGACACTATAATTGGAATGCTATGTACAGCACCATTACAATTAGGCTGATTGCAAAAATTGAGTTTTTTAGGGCCTGTTTGGACCAGTCAGTCAACAGTGTTCAAGAATGTGTAGTGAAAACTCTGTCTTTGCAGTCCGTCTGCATGGAAGCTCTATTGTAAATGAAAATTAAGAGAAACTGTACTACTGCTATTGCTTTATGTCTAATATATCACTTACATAAAAATATTTTGATATCTCATCTTATTATTTGTATAGGTATCATTTGTGTCAATATTGTAGTTTTAATATTTAATTGAGAATTTTTTACTCTTAAGTAAACCTGTATGTATGTGAAAGAACGTATGACTGAGATTTGTAAACAAGATTTTGCATAAAAGTGAGTGGTATGTTATATAAATGTTGTCATCCATGATGGGATTTTTGTGAAAAAGGAAGGTGTATCATACTCTTAAGCACAAAGTTTTAAACAAACTGTCAAGACCAACAGTGTGATGAGTAACTAATTTTGAAAATGTAGCTGTACCATAAGGAACACATTTCATGAAGATGGTTCTAGAAGCAAGTAGAACTCATTATATATTACCAAATGCTTGAAAAGAAATGGGATGCCATTTCACCTGTTTGTAAATGGATCTGGAACTGTGGTGCTTACTACAGTATACTCTTGATTATCTTTGTGTGGATTATTTAGTTTATGGAATATTATTGTACATTTTTCTTTTGATTTGTATTACTTACTGAATTTATTAAGAACTAATACAGTACATGCTATATACACAGGTACCATGACTTCCATACATCCCATCTTGTGTTTTACTTGTCAGTTTCATCGTGTCATTCACATGCCACAGACTGTTATTGCGGGATGTGGTGAGTTTGGAAAGTGGAGGAAGAAGTAAATATCAGACCTCCCCTTCCATGGCATTAAAATGTGTTACTATTGCAGTTATAATCACTTAAATTATGACTACAAAATTGTAGCTGCTAATAGATAATAATGAAGGTACCTTGCCTGGAACAAATCTGCAATACAAAACTGCACATTAACTTTCCATATCTGTTTACCTGTCCATCTGTCAGTGTGCTTGCATGAAGCTGAGAATTAGGGAACTACATTAATACATTCATAGACTGGTTAAAATGAGACAATATCCTGCTTTTCTGTACTCATCTTGAGCATAATTTGCTAAATATTTATTGAGCAAGAAATGTTTTAGACAGAAGCTGTACTGAAAAATGAAACACACATGAAAGGAAGCAAACACACTAGAATTGTTATGCTATGCATACGTTTCCTAAATTTTTTAGACTATTCATGCTTCAGTTCCCATTCATTTGCAGAGATAATTATGAGTATACTGTGTATTAGGATGAAACACATTGGCCTATTCTGAAATCATGAGCAACTGATCTTTCTCTCTCTTCTGCTTCAGGTACTGATTTAGCCAGAGTGTGTATGTGGCATACATTTGCTATTCATGAAGCAAAGAATAAAACTTGTTCATGAATAAAGAACCTGCACTTAAATATTAGAAAATTATTAAATTGCATATTTTGTGAGGCTTCAAAATATATCAGTTCTTAATTTGGTTCTTGACATCTGTTAGAATGTACAGAATTACTTTTGTTTCATACTCTTGACTGTTGTTTTATAAATGCTCACAATATGTATGACATTCTACATTTCTCCACAATTTTCAAAATGTTACTCATAATGTCACCACAGTGAAGTAGTATCTCCGTCTCAGAATATTGTTATAGATAGCTATTATTTCTAATACAAAAATGTCAATGGAAAGTTTTTATGTAATATCATTAATGACAACACATTTTTTTCTAAAATGAAAATCACAGAGTTTACTGATTCATTTCTTCCTGTTCCATCCTTCAGCTCTCATCATTAAGGTATGTATTGTCATGAGTATGAATGTGACTATAGATTGGGTTTGGATTGGAGACTGGATTTCTTTACCATTTTAACACATGATTCGTGACTACGCTTAATTATAGTGCCATTGCTAATTTCCACACTTCACAAATCACTACAGCACACAGTAAGTCTTTTCAGTCTGCTGTGCTTTCACCAGTTGTTCCCTGGTAATGGCTTCTAACAGTAGAGATTCAACAACTGCAGTGACCAAGTTTTCTCTTCACAGACTCCCTTACAACTTTGTGCCAACTCACTGTTACAACTGATTATCTTCTAAATTTGTCTCAGCTATAACATCTCAGCACAGAATGTGTAGAAAACATCGTTCATCATTGTATCCCAGTTGTTTCTGTGGAATGTGCATTTTTATGAAGGCATTACTCACCAATGGCTGCATATACTTGCTTATTAAGAATCTGTTCCTTAGCAGCAGATGTTGCTTTGTTCTTTGTTTTGAGGTTGCTACCCAGTAACGGGTCTAGCTGCTACAGTATGAAGCAAGTCTCTTGGCAACACCCAAGGAACTGAACCAACTTCCACCTCATTATTCAATTTTGTGGGAAAATAAACAATTATCTATTTTCTAAGAAAATATTTGTTTCTGAAACAACAATATATAACAGTGAGATATCCAATGAAACATGTTTGAATGATAAACTGATATTTTATTTGATGGTGATTGAAATTTGTATCAAACAGGGCCATCTGAACTGATAATATGGATTTCACAGTAAGCCACTGAAAACTTAAAGCCATAGAGGCTAAGTTGGTGTAGAAGTCATACACAATTTCTGATCTTGTTTCTAGTTCTTAAATGATTGGTTACTACCTACAAACCTTGAGGGTAAATCATTCAAAACCTATATCCAAACTGTTCAGTACCAAACCACATCAGGCAGTTCTAAATTCTTGCAAACCATTTAAATAAAATCTTTTAAATACATGGAAAATGTTAAAAAATATTTTTCTTTTTATGTGTAAGTTGTGTTAAATACTGTGCTGAAAACTGTCAAGTTCTAGTCAAGGTTTATTTCTGATTTTTAATTGTAGTATATAACTTTATAGCAGCTTTCAACAATTCAAATTCGAATATTGTGTACAAAATTAGAGATAAAAAAATTGTAGGATATGTCTGTTTAACCTTTAAACGTCGGACTTCGGAAATGGTGGTAATCTTGAGCTGGCCGGAGTTTATTTAAATGCCTGCTGCTGGTGCACGTTTAACTGCCTGTTGCTACTCTGGGTTTAAATGTCCATTCCTCTTAGGGCGCTTAAACAATTTTAAGCGTTGTGTTTAAAAATGCTGTATCTAACTCAATTTTTGTGATAAATGGATGGAATTAACTTTGTGTGTATCAGCAAAAAACATACTGTCGCGTATTACAATGGAAGATTTGAAAATTTGTATACAAAGTGTTATACCCTGTTTTATTTTATTTTCTTTTAATTTTGATGCGTACTGCAAAAATGATTTCCCAGTTCTTCCCATAGTTGTTCTGCACTATAAATGAATTTCTGTTTGTAACACTTGACAAATTTTAGCAGTCCCTGGTGTCATAAAACAGATGGAAGCAATAAAATCATTTGGTCTTCTGCTAGCACTGCTTACACCCTTCAGATTTTCGAATCTTTTACTAAAGGACAGAAGAATGAAAGAATGGCTATTCAAGAGAAAGCTAGAGGGGTCCCTTCTTCAGTGCTAAGACCTTCCGTTATAGCTGCAAGATATTATTGCCCTTTCTAGGGTCGTGAACAAGCAGTTGCTTCGTGGCTGAGATACAAAGTGTGGTCTGTTTTCTGTGCAGTGATAGTGAAATTGAATACTGTAGTTTCATTCCATCTTACCATGGCAATGAAACGTCGTTTGGAAAATTATGAAATTGAAAG
The DNA here is from genome assembly GCF_002891405.2 of Cryptotermes secundus. NCBI lineage: Eukaryota > Metazoa > Arthropoda > Insecta > Blattodea > Kalotermitidae > Cryptotermes > Cryptotermes secundus. Next base: position 714,661 of record NW_019719376.1, on the reverse strand, counting down.
GCGACTGATATTTGATTCTGATTTGGACTGCTGCACAGAAGATGAAGATAATGATTGGGGCTACGAAGATGAGGATGATGAAGAACTCGTGCAGCCACCGCCATTATCACTATCATCATTGTCGTCATCACCGCACCATCAGAAGGGGTGCGAATAATTTTTCTGGTGGAGCAGTGGCGATAAATCTAAATGAAGCTCCACATGTGAATAAGGATTCCACTCCACTCTGCATGTTCATGTTATTCTTCACAGGAATTATCCATCTGCTGCTGGTGGAAGAGACTAACAGATATTATCACCAATATCTCGACAGCCTTGAAGGCGGACCTTCTCCACTCCCTGACATTACTGATTCCGAAATGTTTCTTTTTTTAGGAATCATTATTCAAATCGGCCATGACATTAGAGACAGAATAAGAGACTACTGGACGACTGCTGAGCAATTTCTCACGTCTTTCTACGGTAAGACATTGAAACGTGACCGATTTCTTCATATTCTTTGCTTCCTTCACTTTACAGATAACAATGCAGGAACTGACAGACAAGCCATCAATTATGACCGACTATGGAAAATTCGGACTATTTTTGACACTCTAAATGACGGATATGAAAAATATTATAATCCTTTGGAGCATCTGGCTGTTGACGAAATAATTGTAAAATTCAAAGGGAGGGTTATTTTCAGACAATACATTCCTAAGAAACACAAACGTTTCGGAATCAAAATCTTCAAGCTCTGTGATTCAGCAGGCTATACATACGACATGAAGGTTTACTTAGGTAAAGACAGAACACACGCTGACCAAGAAGTGACAGCGACACATGCAATGGTCAGGGACCTCTGCAAAAGAGTCAAGGGGCTTGGGCACAAACTGTACTTGGACAATTTCGTTTCACCGCCAGACTTGTTTGACGAACTGTTTGCAAAGAAAATAAGCTGCTGCAGGACAGTCAGACCAAATCGGAAGGGCCTACCACAAGACATATGAAACAGGAGACTTGGAATGAAGAAAGGAGACATACGGGTTAAGGTGAGGGGTGACATGACAGTATTGGTTTGGAAAGACAAATGAGATGTATATATGTTGACTAATATGCACGCTCCTCCAGCAGAGGGCAATTTCTGTGATGAACACAGAAATGCCATAAAGCCTGCAATTGTTGCGGATTACAACATGCACATGGGATATGTTGACAAAGCGGCCAGGATGACAAACAGTTATTCCATCAGCCGTCGGACTTGGAAATGGACGAAGAAACTATTCTTCCATTTACTAGATCTGACGATTCTGAACAGTTTCATTGTGCTGTCATCCTGTGGTGCGAAAATATCACATAGAGACTTTCGTCTAACCCTTGTGCGCAACATGCTGGAGAATGCTGCAACATGTCGCCCTCGCCCCCAGGGGCCCTTAGGTCGACCTCCTGCTCTTTCATCTACAATATATCGCCTAGAGGAGGCCAATCGACAACACTGGCCAAACCATTCAGACAAGAGACTGAACTGCCGCGTCTGTTCTGCACGTGGGAAGAGGAGAAGAATACACACAAAGTGCGAGAAATGTGACGTGGGCCTGTGCATTCTCAGATGCTTCAAAGAATATCACACAAAGCCGAGATTTAGTTAGATGATGCAGGGGACGGAGCAGATAACAACAAAAAAGGTATGTACATCGAATTTTACTATATATTTTCAACATATTTATCTGCAGAATCTGCAATAAAATTACTGGCTCGTGGATGAGGTTCGGCGTAACTCATACGTATAATCGTTTTGTTGTTGTTCACTTATGTATCATTATTATTCCTCTATTAGGATTTTACTCAAGTCGGTCTGGTAATTACTACATTTAAAAATAAATATTTAGGACTGTGCATGCGCTTATACTAGCGGCGTGTGCGCGCGCTTCCACTAGCGGAGTCTAAATGCCTGACTGGCCAAAACGGGGTACTTTGGCCACGACGGCCACGACGACCCTATTCTTGACCTTCATGACGTTTATGACTGACACAAACGGGGCACTTCGGCACTTAAAGGTTAATTATCTAATTCTCGCTATGATAATTAGCTCTCGGAACAACTACTGGCACAAATCAGACACAAGCCTATTGCAAGTTTTATTACAATGTAAAATGAAGAATGTTGTGATCTATACAAGTAACCTATTAGCCCTATTAGGGTATTTAAACCAAGGTGGTAATGAGCGGTTATGAACGTCATCATGAACTGGTATGCGTGTACCCCACGTGCTAGCCCTGGTAGGTCGCATTAGGTGAAATTTTCATTGAAGCTATGACATTTAAAATTCGAACCCGCGATCCCGCGATCGCCTGCGTTCTCAATGTCCTCAATGGGCCAGCAGGATAAGATCGATTACACATGACTAATATTAAAGCCTTTATCTGCATTGTAAGATAATTCATACTTCGTTCCTTATCAAGCATTGACGTGGTAAATTGTAAGGTCACATGCTTTGATTGGACTGCATTGCAAATAGGACACTATTTTGTTAGCATAACGACTTACGTCTTAAGTGGGAAGTCATCGTTTGCAAATACAAGTTACAGCGTAGTGGAAATGTGGTGGAAGAGTGCAATCCCTCATCATCTGCCGTTTTCAGAAGGTTATATTTATTTTCTGTTGTAAAAATACGTTACTTCTTAGCAGTTCTTGACGCTAACATACTTCTGTGTTTCTGTAATACTGACATAGCTAACTGCAGACCTGCATATAATTACATAACCTTTAAAGCACGAATGTTCGTGTTTATAGAATTTGCTAGGAAGTACCCATATGTTTCGGCGCGAGTGCACGACCCATTTTTTTTCAATAATAAGCTCTAACCAGAATTTAATGATACCTCTTTTTCTGCTGGATCTCGCCATAACATATTTAACTCTGCAGTGCTTCTGCAGCATCCTTGAAACTTAATAAAACTCATAACTGTTGATCTCTGAATAGCAAAATGATTCAGGCCACTTTTTTTTTTCTTTTTATGGCACCCAAACACGTTGATGCAAACGGGAAGACGTGTTTCATTGTGAGAACTGCAATACAGGTATCACTTGATACCTAGAAACAGGAATTATTGAGTAGAAGTAGAGGTGGACATTATCAAATAACAGCTGTTCAGTAGTTTTACTATTGCAGACTATCAATTCAGATATTTAAAAATAACCAAATGAATTTATTCACATTGTACTTTGCTGTAGAATGGTCTAAAACAAGGAGATGCTTTATCGTCGCTGCTTTCCAACTTTCCTTTAAATATGCCATTAGGAAGGTCCAGGAAAAGTAGGCGGGACTGAAATTAAATTGGCACATCAGCTGTTTGTCTACGCTTGTGATTCTATTGGTGCTAACATAGATACCATGAAGAAAAAAACACAAACTTTGACTGATGCTAGTAAGTAGGTTGGTCTAGAAGTAAACACAGAGAAACATAAGTATATGTTGCTGTCTCGTCAGCAGAATGCATGGCAAAATCTTGACGTGAAGATAGCTAACAGATGCTTTGAAAATGTGGCGCAGTGCAAATATTTGGGAATGACTATAACAAATCAAAATCTGATTCAGGAGGAAATTAAAAGGAGATTTAACTCAGGTAATGCTCACTACCATTCAGTCCAGAACTTTTTGTCTTCTCGTCTGCTGTCTAAAAACATAAAATTAGAATATACAAAACTATAATTTTGCCCGTGGTTTTGTATGGGTGTGAAATTTGGTCTCTGACATAAAAGGAGGAACATAGGCTGAGGGTGTTGGAGAATAGGGTGCTGAGGAGAATACTTGGGTTGAAGAGAGCTGAAGTAATGGGAGATTGGAGAAAACATAATGAGAAGCTTCATAACTTGTATATAATTAGAATGATCAAGTCAATGAGAATGGGATGGGCAGGGTGTGTGGCATGAATGGGGTAGAAGAGGAATGCATATAGGATATTGGTGGGAAAGCCAGAGGGAAAGAGACCACTAGGAAGACCTAGATGTAGGTGGGTGGATAATATTAAAAAGGATCTTAGAGATATATGATGGGTTGATATGGACTGGATTGATCTGGCTGAGGATAGGGACCAGTGGGTAGCTCCACAGTTGGCAGCTTCTTGAGAAGGGCTCATCTTTGTGAGTGAGTGATGAGTGTACTTTGCAGTAGAAAACTAAATAATTGTATTTGCTTTATTCATTCAAGTAACACATAGGATCATATCTGATGACAGTTAATAATGAAGTATTGAATTGAGCACATCGTGCCTTAATTTTCTTCTGCATGTATGGTCTGTGATTTGTTTGCAGAGCCTATAGAGTCTATTGCACCTCTGGTACCTCTACATTTTAAATCGCATTGTCTATAGTGGGAGTTTTATTTGAGAGATGGCATCCCTTCAACAGGCACATCTTATAGGAATGAATTTAGTGGAATAGCGCATCACAGCTCTCATTAAGTACAATGTTGACTTTGGCTGGATTAGGCCTACTGGATGTTCTCTTTATGACCTGTGTTAAGCACGTGGTATTGTGAGAGGTGTCACAAGAATTTCTGTTCCTTGATGTTGTAAGTGAATTGATGAGTGAAGCAGCCAGGCAAAGGGGCAGAAAGCGAAAGATGATTCTCTCACATCAATATGTCAGTAAGAGAGTAAAACCTTTTTATGTTTGACTTGTAATCACCTGCTTATACCAATCTTATCAGAACTCTGGTCAGTCATTTAACATAAAACAGTGCTGTCATGGTAACCTTAAAGTCAGCAGTAATCTATGAGGCAACCATAAATTGAACAATTTTATGTTCAGGCATTTTCACAAGGGATTGATGGCAGTCCCAGACCAGTTTGAGTTGATCTGACAATTCTCAGATGCTTTAATTTTAGGCCTAGATGGAATACACTTCTGCTTGGAATCAGCTGCTTCTTCCAAGTCAGCTCCTTGTCTAAGTTTAACCCAAGATACCTAACTGAAGTGGATAGCTGGATTGTTTTGCTGAAGAGAGGCTGTATTGAAAGCCCCCTCTCTATGAATGGAAGCTCCTAATGCTGTTTCCTTATGTTCAACAGCACTTTCACTGTGCATTGCCACATTGTTGATTGTAGTTCCACTGCATTTTTCAGTTAGTTGTTCTGATGCAGAGGATACTCCAACATACCACCCATAATGTGCTTATCCACCAATGTCTCCATCGTCTTCAAGGGAAAGATGATAGGGTGGTATGATGATAAGCATTAGCCTCAGTGTAATCAGATTTCCTCATTCCAAGCCTTCATAGTCCATATGATAAGCAAATACTGACACCCAATGACTTACATGAATTTCAGAAATAAAACATTTATGGAATAAAATATTTTTATATGAATAAGGTCGACATCACAGAAACTGAAACAGAGCCACAGGAACATTTCAGTAATTACATGCACATACCAGACACTTGAGAAAACCACCGAAATGTACCATTAAACTACAATACATTATGAATCTTTTGAGTTTATGATTCAAGTAATTGTTTGATGTGGGTGGTTCAGGGCACTATTCAGGACCTACTCATATTGCATATAGTGACACTGCCATGTACAGCTTTGTTGCCTGCATTCATCCTGAAGGCCCTTCATTGTCCTACTACTGCCCACAGAATGATATTTGTTAGGCTGAAATGGAAAGATAATTGAAATAAATGGTACAGCCAAGAGCAGGAATAGAATGTCAGTACATCTTCCATGAAAAGATACAGAAGAGAATAACTGAACTGTTGTGGGACACATGAAGAAATAGATGGTCACTGGATAAAAGGATAGTGCATTCACATGGGTGACATGGAAATACAATGTAAACTGAAGCTATGTTTGTGAGTTTTATACTGTAATGATGTGAAATGCAGTTAAATATACACCATTGTAATCAAACAATCATAACTCAGCTGAGGACTGGAGAAACAAGCCTACATTTACACTGTACATAAGGGAAACAATGGTAGCTGTCTGCTCAAATTTTCACTTGACTATCCTTTATCAAGAAAGTGTTCTGTAACTGGAAGTTGTATGATATATTCAGGAAGAATTTTATCAGTTGTTCTCCTTTGCACTTCAAAAAAATTCATGTAAGTTGGTAGCTTCATATGTTAATACCATGTGATTCCAGTTTCATCCAGATATCTCCATTAATTTTGGAGATGCAACATTTTGTATTGTCACGTATCCAGGGTTTAGTGTGACTTAAAGGATGGGTTTTGGATTTGGTGATTGAATTCATTGGACCTTTATACAACTGGTTAAAACAGTTCACAGATCACTGATACACTGTCATCATCTTCTGACTGGACACTCCACTGGAACTATTCTGACTTCCATCTGAACTGTCAGTTCAAGTCAAAGTGAAAGTCACATTGCGACTGATGGTCAGTCAGTCAGTAAGTCTTGGTGTCTAGCTCCATTTGGGGCTCATGACCAGATATTAATTATTATCGTTTGACAGTTACGGTCTTGTTTCTTTATATTTTTCTTTATTTTTTTCAGTCAATATGTAAGTGGATTGTTTTTGGTATAAATGAATAATTTTGTTTATATCAGAAGTAATATGTTTCATAAATTGGCAGTATCTCAGAATACTTAAGAGCCTATGAAATTTATATATAAAAAAAGTAAAGCTATCTCTGTAACAGGCCATGAAGGCCCATAGGGTTGTGAGTTCCCATCGTGGTGGCCCGGGTTCGATCCCGGGTCTGGTCAAGTGGGATTTGTGGTGGACAAAGTGACACTGGGGTAGGTTTTCTCTGAGTACTTCGGTTTCCCCTGCCAATCTTCATTCCACCAAATTCTCCATCATAATCACCCGGGGCAGGCTACAATAGTACAGTCAGTGGCTGCTGTGCTNCCGGACTATCTCTTCTGGCGGTTATCCCAAGGCTGACTTCACCGGAGGCTTGATGACGTCTTTCTTCTCCGAAGACTATTCCGAGACTGACTGTCTCTCGTCAAAGCTGGGCTTTTATAACTTGCCCACTGTTAGACAACGAACCCTTTGTCATAACGGTGGAGACGTTGCATTGTAGGTTCCGCGTTTCCTACGCAATAACCCATTGTTATCGCATTGTCTCTGTGGGAACGCTTCGCGTATTCGTCACCGTGGAGATTCGATGTTCTCGATACAACGGCTCACTGTTGGAATTACAGTATCGCTATTGTTACTTCTTATGCAACGGTCTATTCTGACGTTTCCATCGAAGTTACTCCTCTGGTTTGCCGACACGTTACAATATGTTTACTTATGTTCAGGACTTGAAAAAATTTGCTAGTCTGTTCATCTGTGATGAGTGAAATTTTGAAGTTGATGAACAGAAAATTCAGTAGAACAGTTTCAGGTTAATCAGTTCAGTTATTCACATTCTTATTTTTTTCAGTCAATATGTAAGTGGATTGTTTTTGGTATAAATGAATAATTTTGTTTATATCAGAAGTAATATGTTTCATAAATTGGCAGTATCTCAGAATACTTAAGAGCCTATGAAATTTATATATAAAAAAAGTAAAGCTATCTCTGTAACAGGCCATGAAGGCCCATAGGGTTGTGAGTTCCCATCGTGGTGGCCCGGGTTCGATCCCGGGTCTGGTCAAGTGGGATTTGTGGTGGACAAAGTGACACTGGGGTAGGTTTTCTCTGAGTACTTCGGTTTCCCCTGCCAATCTTCATTCCACCAAATTCTCCATCATAATCACCCGGGGCAGGCTACAATAGTACAGTCAGTGGCTGCTGTGCTGAGTGGACCCAGTTGGACTCCCCCCCACTAAGCGAATTAAAAAAAAAAGAATAGGGTTGTGAGACATTGAGGGTCCCACATTATCTAGGCAATTGGCTCAAAGATAGCAGTAAGGTTGTCAGCCTTATGCGCTGGTTGTGCTTTACTCCCCCAGGAAAATTATTTAATTAATTCCTAGTACTCATTTCTGTTAGAGGCTGAGTCGACCCCAGGGCCATAGTGCAGCTGGAAGGATTAGGTCAATTAAAAAAAATCCAATTACCTCATCGGGACATGAACCCACGACCTTCCGGCTTGTAGCATAGTGCCTCAATCAACTACGCTACCACATGCCCCCATGACATTTATATTTGATGGTTAATGAACTTAGTTTGGAAAAACTTCATGGGATCCCTAGTAATGCTCAAGTTAAAAAATTTGCTATGTATGTGGTTTTTTGATATTTTTTTTGTGAGGAATTAAGTGACAATGAACTGAAGCAGTTACATTCATATTAATGAGTCCATAGTGAAGGATAGATTTTGTTACTGAACATAGATACAGTGGAACTTCACTTAACGAGTACCTCTCATAATGAGTAATTCGCATAATGAGCAAAACAAGTTGTAAAAAAAAATGACTCGCTTAACAAGCGACATTTCGCATAATGAGTGACGAGAGGGGAAGTCCTGGATTTTGCGCTTGCTACATCAGTCTGTGTTTAGCACTCGTTCTGCCAGCATCTTAGTGTCGCTTGTGATCACACATTTTTCCAAACTTGTGTTCAGACATATTATTTGTGATTTTTTCTTGTGCAAAGTTTAATAACCCTTACAAAAATGTCCCCAAAGAAAAAGCCACAAAAAGACAGCCATAAGAGAATAAAAACAACCATAGAAATGAAACGTAAAATCACTGAAAAGCGAGAACGAGGCGTGAGCGTGGCTGATCTAGCACGCACATACGTACAGTCGGTCTACATCAACGGTTTGCACGATTTGGAGTTGCATTGTGTTTCACAGCAAGAAGTTGTGGAGGAGAGTTTGTCGGAGGAGGAGGAGGAGGAGGTAACAGCAAAGCAACAATCTTCTGGCGCAAGAAGAGAAATGCTGAAAGCATGGGAAACTGTTATATTGTACATTGAGAAGCATCACCCTAATAAGGCAGTGGCTATGCATGCTGCAAATTTATTTAATGATAATGCTGTGTTGTATTTTCACCAAATTTTGAAGCGTTGGCAAAAACAAATGTCTCTAGACAGCTTTCTAGTAAAAAAGAATTAGATATGTATAATAAATAATGAACTAATTATTTCGATTTTTTTTTTGTTTTCTGCAAATCGAATTCGCATTCCAGGTTGGTTCATTCCGCATAGAAGAAAACATGAAGATCATTCACAGTCCTTAACAATGTATATATAATTTTCTTTGAATAAACGTTATACATACAATTTTTTGAGTATTTTTTTCGGCATTTAATGCATTATCATATTTTACATTAATTTATATGGGAAAAATTGTTTTGCTTAACGAGTGTTTCACATTACGAGTAAGATTCTGGAAAGAATTATGCTCATTGAGCGAGGTTCCACTGTATATGAACACGATTAAAGGGAACACTACGAACATAGAAGGTGTGTCAGTGAATTGGGTGATTTTAAAACGTTATGAACAGTAAACTATTGCATTTATTTGGTTCTAACGCATGAATACAGTGTAAATATAAAAGCATTTGTTTTTTCTCAATTAACTCACTGAAAACAAGTCTATTTCCCAGAAATAACATCTGACAGATGACCACCATTCCGCTGTAGGCACCCAGTAAGGCTCTTTCTAAAGTCACTCATTACTCTTTGCAGCATCTCTACGTGAATTCGCTCAACTTCTTTCTGAATTCGATGTTAAACTCCTGAACTGTGTGGGGTGCTGGAGCTTTGAAAACTTGGGATTTCAGATATCCCCAGACAAAATATCACATGTGGAAAGATCAGGTGATCTGGCTGGCCATATGATGTCCCCATAAGTGGAGATAACATGGTTAGGAAACAGGTTATTTGCAACTGCCATGGAAGCTCCTGTGGTGTGGCACGTAGCCCCATCTTGCTGGAAAAATGTTTCTTCCTTGACTGGAAGACAAGCAAGTGCAGGACTTAAGAAGCTCTCCAACATGTGAATGTAACGTGGTCCAGTCACAGTTACAGCCCTTTCCCACTCATCTTCAAAGAAGTACAGGCCAATAATTCCAAACGAAGATATCGCACACCATTCTGTGACTTTGGAACTGTGAAGTGGTCTCTCATAAATTTCTTTGGGGTTTATGGCAGAAATTTTTCTTGTTAACAAACCCAGATAAAGGGAAACAAGCTTCATCGCTTATCGGTAAGCTGTTAATGACATCTTGGTTTTGATTAATTAATTGCAAAAAAGTCTGGCAGAAATTGACTCCGTTTTCATACTCGTANCTTTGCAGCATCTCTACGTGAATTCGCTCAACTTCTTTCTGAATTCGATGTTAAACTCCTGAACTGTGTGGGGTGCTGGAGCTTTGAAAACTTGGGATTTCAGATATCCCCAGACAAAATATCACATGTGGAAAGATCAGGTGATCTGGCTGGCCATATGATGTCCCCATAAGTGGAGATAACATGGTTAGGAAACAGGTTATTTGCAACTGCCATGGAAGCTCCTGCGGTGTGGAACGTAGCCCCATCTTGCTGGAAAAATGTTTCTTCCTTGACTGGAAGACAAGCAAGTGCAGGACTTAAGAAGCTCTCCAACATGTGAATGTAACGTGGTCCAGTCACAGTTACAGCCCTTTCCCACTCATCTTCAAAGAAGTACAGGCCAATAATTCCAAACGAAGATATCGCACACCATTCTGTGACTTTGGAACTGTGAAGTGGTCTCTCATAAATTTCTTTGGGGTTTATAGCAGAAATTTTTCTTGTTAACAAACCCGGATAAAGGGAAACAAGCTTCATCGCTTATCGGTAAGCTGTTAATGACATCTTGGTTTTGATTAATTAATTGCAAAAAAGTCTGGCAGAAATTGACTCCGTTTTCATACTCGTATTTGTGTAGTGCATGAGTAATTTGAATTTTATAGGGGTAGAAGTGGAGATCTTTGTGCAAAATCTGTCAAACGCTCGCTTCAGACAGCCCGAGTGATGTAGCATGGTGATGTGCAGACTGACGTGGATTTCATTCAATGGCTTCTCTCACTGCCGCTACATTCTTGGGTGTATGTGCTGTTTTTACGCTACCACCTTCGTTAGTGTAGAACCAGTAGCCTCAAATTTTTGAAACCAGGTCTTGATGGCATGGGCAGATGGAACAGCATGATTCCAATGAATACCAAACCCAAACTTTCTTCAAAATTCACGCTGAGTGATCATGAATCTGTCACCGTTTTTGTAAAATGCTTTCACAGCAAAAGCATGTTGTGCTTGAGTCCGCAGCTCCATTGCAACTAAAACGCTCTGAAGTAGGCTGCTGGGTGGCAGTTGTGGCATCCTCCCCACTACAACCATCCCAGGAAAAAACACTGCTGCCAAATCGCCCAATTCATTGACACACTCTGTATAAGGAATTTCTATTCAATCGTGTTAATGCATATGTCAGAAATTTGAAATTTTGGACATGACCAACATGGTAAGGTAAAATGGTAAAGTTTTCCCTTTTCTTAACTACACCATGAAGACATATGGGGGAGCAGATGTATAGAACCACTTTTTCTTGACTTTGGCACTAGTTTGAGATGAGTGGTCGGCTTCACGCCCTGGCCGCTTTACCCCTGTGGTAAGAGCCCCTGGTGCCCATTGGATAGGCTGGATGGGCCCCAGGGCCTGTCTGGAAGACATCAAGAAGTGAAAATTCTTGCCCCCACTAGGACTTGAATTCCAACCCTTTGGTTGTCCGGCCCATAGCCAGTCACTATACTGGCTATGTTATCCTGGCTCTCTGAACAACATGGTACTTTTTTTTTTTTTTTAATATTTATGCCCTCTGAGAATCCCTGGGCTGCTGGCAGTTTCCAGCTGAGCGACAGATATTTACCTGACTGGTGAGCCAGTATGTAAATTTTCAACCCTTGCTTATATCATAGGAACCTGTGATTATACCAAGTTTCATTCAACTAAAAATTCAGCTGCCACAGGCTGTTAGCAAAATTTGTTGAGTTGGCATAGAATGCCTGAAAATTGACTACAAAAATGATGTCAAGGCAAGTGATAATAATTCATAATGCAAAGAAAGTAATGAAGAAAAAGACTGTATTTTTTTATTGCTAGTAAGCTGGGACTAAGTCCCTTGTACTGTGGTCACTTCTGGCCTATTGTACCAGCTCCAGATGATAGGTGAGGGTGATTGTAGAGCAATTGGTGGAATGAAGATTGGCAGGGGAAACCGAAGTACTCAGAGAAAACCTGCCCCAGTGCCACTTTGTCCACCACAAATCCCACTTGACCAGACCCAGGATCGAACCCTGGCCGTGCCCTGCCGTGGGAAGCCAGCGACTAATCGCTTGAGCTATGGCACGGCCAAAAAAGACAGTATACTTTTAATTAAATTATAATCATTGGAAGAATATTTTTGTCTTAAGTTGTTGTTGTCCCTTTTGCCGTTTTTGACTGTATTTTACACTATTCACAAGTCTCCCTTATGGGGATATATGGATCTATGAATGTATGAATGGAGATTGCGTGCTTGCTTTTACTCTTACTTTTACTTACATATTTTACAACCTTTAACAATGTACTCATTGACATTGTATTTGACAAAAAGCTCAAATTATGATGCACACATATAATTAACTTGTATCTACATAATTTATAATCTTATTACTTATTAGCGATGTACTCATCGACATTATTCCTGTTAACAGGCTCAAATTATGATGTATAAGTACATTTAACTTATATTTATGTAATTTGTAATCTTATTAATTTTTCAATTAGACTGTTATTGTGCAGATGTCATTGTATTTATATTGTATTTGACTTGTTTGATATCCTATGGTGTCTACCTGTATCTGGATTTACGGAACGTAGATAAATTGAACAATTGAACATTCACATCCCCCAGCAGCTCATATTCCTCTTAACTATGAGTCTCAGCATTCAGAAATCTATTATATAAAAAAGAGCATGATATTATTGATGTGTGGTTGAGCTTCATCCATATTTATGCGTGTCCATTACCCATCTCATGAACTTTCCTTTTCAGGACCTTATGTGCCAGGATGTGCTGATCTGATGACAGAATATTCATCTGCTGGCTGTTTTATAAGACTCTACTACCCAACTTCCTTGTCCCACATCAAGGTAGACTGAGCATGTAATACTAGCAATTTTAACTTACATGTGTATAGTCATGTAATACTAACAGACTCTAAAGTATTGTAAGCTGCTAAACTTTGTATAGGAAATCTTCAGCAGCACATCATACTTCAAGCAGGCAACCCTGCAGGAAGGAAACTTCAGACAGCATCTTGATAAGTCTTCACCCTACACTTTTATTCTTCTATCACAATGTCATTTTCCTCTTTTTCTTTCATTAAAAGCTATCTGATGTCTTTTGCAAAATCTCTCCAACCGTACATTAGATGATTTGAATTCAGTCTTTGCCAGTTTTTCAGCGACATTTTTAGTATATTCCTTCACCATAAGACCCAACAAGCTGTGATTTTTTGCCATGACACTGACAAACTACTCCCACATTATTTCATTAATGTCTTCATTTGCAGTTTTCTTAAGTTCTTTTATTTTTTTTATTTTTCCATGTGCACAAATTTTTCCCACCATTTTAAAAATTTCCTTTTTATTCCTTAGAATCTCATATACTTGAGTTTGTCTGATGTTAAACATCTTCATGATCTGCTTAACAGACAATTTATCTCGCTCACTCTCATGAATCACTTTTACTCTTGTGTTAAGAACATGCACAACTTTTGTCTTTGTAGCCATGATGACAACTGCTAGACTAAAGTAAAAATGTAGGCCTATAGCCCTTAGTGAGTAAAATTTATAGAAGGGGCAAACAGTTCAGTTGAATTTCAGGGCTGGTAGTGCAGTACCATTAAAAGCTGAATTGAAAGAGTTAGAGAAAACAAAATCTGTAGAATGCATAGGATGCCCAAAATTCTTGTAATTTTCCAATAGATCTGGTTTCTTTTAGCAATAACATTTTTTACTTAAAATTGAAGGTTAAGTTTGTCCCATATATGGAGATCATTTCAATAATTGTAACGTAGGTTATGGCAAAAGAATAACAGGGAACTCCCCTTATAGCTGGCAAAATGAGTAACCAACTTCTATTAAGGCTGCCATGCTGGTTTCATACTGGAGTCTCCAGACTGACATATTTAGTGTCTCCAGATTCTCATGTCTCATAGGTTTTATTGACTGATCATATATATTTCTTTTAATAAGAAGTAATTGATAATGAATGTTTCATATACATGTCTGTATACATACTTATTTAATAATTTAATTGCAAATGATCAGTATAGTGTTGCAGTAAATTACAGAGCTCTTTATCCATAACATTTCTCAAATACATAAAATTTGCAGGAGAGGTGAAACACTTGCCTCTTCCTCCTGACAACAGGAAGACTTATCAATCTAAGCAACTTATTGTTGAGTATGCAGCATGATTGGCCTGAAGTGAAGGTCTAAACTATGCTGTAATTCAGGTAGTGATGTCTGTTAATGATGTTCTGTCTGGGGTTGAGCAAGTGATGTGCCTTGCCCAAGGAGACTGCTGAGGAGTTCTGGCAGGAAACTGTTAGGGTCATGAAAGGTTCCTGTAAGCACAAGGTCAACATGATTTGTGCAGAAGGACTGTCTCTTCAAGCCCTGGAGGTCAGTGAGGAGCTTACTGTTCATCCTCATGAAAATATGACCATGGTACTCAGTACTGTTCATTGTAATTGGAAGATCACTGTCCTTCTGGAGGACCAAGCCTAGAGAAAGTTGAAGAGGGTCCCTACTGAGTCTGAGGAACACAAGGCTGTTCTTCTCCTGAAGGGATGCTCATTTTGTGAGGTGGTCTGCTAACAACTTTGAATTAAAGCCCACTATGAGCACCACTGGGGTCCCTACTTGTGTGTAAGCAAGCCATAGGAACATCTCATCTGCTTCCTGAAGGTTCATAGGAAGACTCCCATGAGGATTCTCTAGATGGGTTCTCCACTGTGTCATGTAGGTTCATGCACCCTGCCCTTATCAGGGCACCCAACAACTGTATGCCTTTCCTTCTTTTGAACATGCACTGCATTGCTCCTTCATCATGACAACGTGCCCACCCACATGTCCCTAAAAACCACAGAGTTTGTGACTAATAACAACATGGTTATCATTCTCCATCCTCCCTACTTGCTGGACATAGCCCCCTGTGATTTCACTCTGTTTGCCAAATTGAAAATGAAGCTGAAGGGACAACATTTTGAAACATTGTCTGACATCCAGTGGGAATCGCAAGTGATACTTGGCAGCATTAAAGAAAATAACTTCCAACGTGCTTTTGAAGCGTGGAAAAGGCGATGGAATCACTGTATACGTTTCCTAGGAGACTGTTTTGAAGGAGATGGAAGCCAAAATTGAGTAAGTTAAGGCAGAATTTCTTTTTTGACCTAGTCTGGAAACTTCACAATAGCTTCTTGTATAACCTGAGGTTTTCTGCAGACAACTTGGTTTGCTTGTTGCCTGCTTCATGTTCATCTCTTGGTTGGCATACTCGAGAATCTTGAGATTGTAACCGCACCACTGCCATGCACCCATTTAAATTTAATTAAGTTTATTAATTAGAAATTTAATTGTTTCACAGTGAGATGTACTGAACAAGTCAGTAAGACATAGGCCTATTCTTGTATGTAAGAATTAGCTTATTCTCACACAAGAGAGAACCCCTGTGGATATTTCTGAGAATTTTAGCTCGAAAGTGTAACTGCAACAGCCGTTGGGAATTCGAAACTTGACAGCTTCTGCGGATCATAATTCTTAAGGAGGACAGCCAGAGACTGAAGCCAGGCGTAGCATCCATCAAAGACCTGTTGAAAGTTACATTATGTCTTTAAGGCCTAAAATCCAAAGTCACAGTGAGCTGATTGGAAATCAGGGAAATAAGGTGAACTCCCTAATTTCCAAAACGTCCAGTCACTAGAATTTAGGGGTGTGACAGAGCCAAGAAGCTGATGGATCAAGGACCTCATGGTTTGGAAAGAAGTCAGTTGTCGAAGTCAGTCACACACCGGCTCTCTTTGAATACAGAAGCAAAACTTGTGTCAGTCAGTTGAAAATTTATTGTCAGTACTAATGAGCATTAGTAGCCAAGTTGTAAGTTATAAATAGTAAGGCTACAAGCAAAAAGTGTTGTGCTTCAAAGAAATATAAATACAAAATTAAGCAACTTGCAAGAAATATTAGCTTGAGTAACAAAGGGCATAGATGTTTAATAATAAACCAGTGAAACTTTATATGTGCGTGTGTAGCTTTGAGTTTATTTCCTGCCTTCTCGGAGTTGAGGCCCATTAAAGACCTTGAGAAAAAGAGACCCTCAGCTCTACCGAATACAACAAACCTTACCTCCTTTATAATAAAACCAACCTGAGGTAATTATTAGTAAGCGTGAAAGAGGCAGCTACAATAAAGGCACACAAAAGGTGTAAGGAGTGTGGGAAGAGAACTATTACAAAGTGTTGCTGAACATAGGGGCCAGTGATAAAAGTGCAGCTGTAAGATGCAGCCAATGTGTTACTCCAAAATATCAGTTGACTTTCACTGGTTTACATAGAATTAAATCCCAGAAGATGGAACCCTTTGTTAACCACCTATGTGAGAACCTCAGAGCCTACAAAGAAATAGTTTTTCAAAAGGATGGTTGGTTTCTGTACTGAAGTATGGTTTAGTAAGTGATAATTTTATTCCAATTTTAGCACATTTCGACATCACAGCTTTTCTTTCTTTATGCCTCCTCCTCCTCTTCTTTCTTCTAAGCCTCATAACTCAATGGGGTGTTTTAATTTCTTTTCTGCAGAAATATTCAGCAAGGTGGATTCCTTGGCTTGCAGATGATATGTACTTGGAGGGATTTTCACGTGTACTGCAAATATGGAAGTTTGTGCTCAAGTTTGTTATCTGGTTACTGGCAGGTAAGTTGATCTTTATTTAAAAAATACTCTTATACATTAACAAAATGAATTAGTATGGTATAGCAACAGTGACTTTTGTCTAAAGTAGTCTTCAGGATTCCCATGATATTTAAATACTTTCATTGTGTTCCTAATGGAAAAGAAATGTGTATGTTTCTAATTCATTGAGTGGTAGCACAATAGACAGATATAAAACATTTTAAATATATGTTTATAATTTATACTCTCTTTAGTAAAAACTGTTTGTATTTTTTCAGTTAAAATATTAGGCGGGGAATTAAATTCAGATTTGTTTATGGTATTTATGCATTTCTAAGCAGCCTCCAGCCAATCATCAACTGAGCAGATTTGATAATGGCCAAGTCTGAGTGTAAAGACATCTTCCATAAAATTCTTCTGGATCCCAGTCCAACTTGATGATGATGATGATGATGATGAAGAAGATGACTGTGTCATCTAGATTTTGCCTTCCCTCCAAACATATGAGGTCTGTCATATTTAGAATATATTGCACATAGATCTTTGTGATTCAGATAATATGACCTCAGAGATTCGAAGGCAGTTACTCCCTTCCCTTGATCCAAGGGATCTGCTGGATGATGGGTTAGAGGCAGTAGCCAAAGCTGCATAGAGACATCACACAACTGGTGAAGCCACACTCTCCCTCCAGTTGTACTGGAGACTGCAGTGAGTGGCTAGCACTCATGCTTCCTATTCATGAGGTCAGGGTTCAGATCTCATCCCAAGGACAGGCCATCTTGACTAAAGTTTTTTGTGGTTTTCCTCAGTCCTTCCAGATGACTGCCAGGATAGTACCACAAATTAGGTCACAACCTCTTACTTCCATGTTCTTTCCAATTCATTATTCACTAACATTCTACCATTCAGAGTTGTGTAGTCTAAGCACCAGTAAATAAAACAAAATGTGTTATGGTTCAGAGGCCAAACCAGATAAACTTAAGAAAAATTTCTTGAAATGAAGAAAATAGTAAAAGATAGCATAGACCAGTATTCTAAAATGTTACTTGCAATCAGTCACTATGCTACAGGCCAGAAGGTTGTAGGTTCAAGTCCCGATGTGGTCACTGGATTTGTTTCAATTGACCTAATCCATCCAGCCGCACTGTCGCCCTGGGGTTGACTCAGCCTCTAACAGAAATGAGTACCAGGAATTAATTAATTTTCCTGGGGAGTAAAGTGCGGCCATCGCATAAGGCTGACAACCTTATTGCCATCTTTGAGCAGATTGTCTAGATAATGTGGGACCCTCAATGTCTCGCAATCCTATGGGCCTACATGGCCTGTTACAGGGATAGCTTTACTTTTACTTGCAATCAGTCATCAGGTCTGAATACTCATATAGTGATTTACATCACAACAATGTCAAGCAGGTATCATTTTTAAGTTATTAGATTTGTATCCTAAGTCTCCCAGGTAGGATGTAAATGTTTAAAAGACATGAGAGCTCAGATTGTAGAGAATAGTATACAGACAGATTAGAAATATGAGATTTGTGGTTCTCATAGCAGAGACTGAAGATTTCTGTCTTCTGAAATGTGATCTCACATTGTTAATTAGATAGGTACCAGTGTTCTACCCTGAAGACAGAGGTAGCATGTCCTTGCAATATGTTGGTACCTATCTAGAAACTACATGGTGCCATGTCCCAGAAGACACTTTCCTTCAGAATAGACAGGCACATAGCATATGTCATTGTAGATACATATGAGGTTTTCACTGCAGTGAAAATTAGGTTACAATCTTGTGTATCATGACACCATAATGTAGTCTTGTTTGTAGATGGTTACTAGTGTTTTGGAAGAACCTATTACCTCCATTTTCGCCTTAAAGTGGAGGCAGAAAGTTCCCTTGAAACAGTGATAACCTATTAGACTACTTAGTATTATGACCCAGAAGACCACAATCTACATTACAAAACCAATTTTCTTGGGACTCAGAATGTGTAAAACAAGTTTATACATAGTTGATTGATTTTTAGCCTACTTTCCTTTCTTAAGTGATGAAAGTAGGCTTATGGGGTCATCAGTCTATGTGTCTCTCCCAAATTCAACTTATGAACCAGCTGACCAAGTTTCACGAAAATTGGTATGAATGTTATATCATTGGATGATACCGCACTGTCATAGTTTTTTTTAGTGAAGGATGAGAATGATGATCTGCTTGCAGATTCCCACAACATTTTGAATAGGTGGAGGAACTACTTCTCTCAGTTATTGAATGTACATAGGGTCAGTGATGTTAGGCAGACAGAAATCGATATAGCTGAACCAATAATACCTGATCCTAGCCCTTTTGAGTTTGAAAGTGCTATTGCAAAATTGAAACGGTATAAATCCCCAGGTAGTGATCAAATTCCGGCAGAACTTATTCAAGCAGGAGGCGAAGTATTACGTTCTAAGATCCACAAGCTTATTACTTCTATTCAGCATAAGGAAAAATTTACTGATCAGTGGAAGGAGTCTGTTATTGTACCTGTTCACAAGAAGGGTGATGAAACTGACTGTAGTAATTATCGGGGGATATCACTGCTATCAACTTCATATAAAATTTTGTCCAATATTCTTCTTTCAAGTTTAAGTCCATGTATAGATGAAATTATTGGGGATCATCAATGTGGGTTTCGACATAACAGATCAACTACAGATCAGATCTCTTGAATTCATCAGATATTGGAGAAAAAATGGGACTACGATGAGACGGTACATCAGCTATTCATAGACTTCAGTTAGGAGGGAAGTATTGTACGATATTCTGATAGAGTTTGGGATACCCATGAACCTAGTTAGGTTGATTAAAATGTGTTTAAACGAAACATATAGTAAAGTCTGTGTAGGTAAACATTTATCTGATAAATTTCCTATCCAGAATGGTCTAAAACAAGGAGATGCTTTATCGCCACTCCTTTTCAACTTTGCCTTAGAATATGCAATTAGGAAGGTCCAGGGAAACCAGGTGGGATTGAAACTAAACGGGACACATCAGCTGTTTGTCTACGCCGATGATGTGAATCTGCTGGGTGATAATGTAGATACCATAAAGAAAAACACACAAACTTTAATTGACGCAAGTAAAGAGGTTGGTCTAGAAGTAAACACAGAGAAAACTAAGTATATGTTACTGTCTTGTCACCAAAATGCAGGGCAAAATCATGACATAACGATAGGAAACAGATGTTTTGAAAATGTGG
>NW_019719376.1:683551-694334 GCF_002891405.2 Cryptotermes secundus | reverse complement strand
GGGGGAGACGAGGAATGTGTATAGGATATTGGTGGGAAAGCCAGAAGGAAAGAGACCACAGGGAAGACCAAGGCATAGGTGGGTGGACAATATTAGAATGGATCTTAGAGAGATAGGATGGGATGGTATGGATTCGATACATCTGGCTCAGGATAGGGACCAGTGGAGGGCTCTTGTGAACATGGTGATGAACCTTCAGGTTTCATAAAAGGCTGGGAAATTCTTGAGTAGCTGCAGAATTTGCGGCTCCTCAAGAAGGGCTCAGCTCCATGAGTAAGTAAGTAAGAATCAGTAATAACAAGGTAGCAAACGTCTGAACTTGTGATATGAAGTGACAATTTATGGTCCTGAAATTGGAACTTATATAACTTCTCTTCAGATAATTTCATCGTGGAATGTAAAATTACAGCATGCACCATGAGAAGATGCTAACTTCTAGCTTGATGGCAATAACTAACAAACTAATAGAGAAACTTGATGAGGTGATTCTTATACACTGCATACATACCTGCACATTAAGTATGAAATATTTGTTTTGGAATGGCAACAGTTTGACAGTTTGAGGTTATACCCAGCAGATTTAACATGTTGGCCTTTAGAATCTGTAATTATGTAATTATATCTTCACAGACAAAATAAAACACCAGTAATAATAGCACTACTTTGTAGGACCTGAATTGTATGCATTAGGAAAGCAGGCTTTATGATTTCTATTCAGGACTCTTTAGTGTTGTATGATCACTATTTTTCACCATACTATATATATGAGGAGGCCGGTCACGGTAGCCGAGCGGTCTAAGGCATGCACTGTCTTCGCTCGCTCGTAAGCCGGGATTGTGGGTTCGAATCCCACTCAGGGCATGGATGTTTGTGTACGTTTTTCTATGTTTGTCTACAGGTAGAGGCCTTGTGACGAGCTGATCACTCGCCCAAGGAGTCCTACCGTATGTGTAAGATCTAGAAAAACCAAAGTGAACGGAGAAGTTCATGGAGGTAGGCCTAGGCCCACTGGGGCTGTAGTGCCAAGGGAAAAAAAAATATATATGAGGAACACTAAATGATATACAGTAGAAGTTCAATCTTTATTACAGTTCCAGTGCCATTTGTATCCAGGCAGTAGTCAGTGGTCTTCCAAAGGTTCAGTATGCTGTCAAAACAAATAGGAAAAAACATGCTGTCACCAGTGTGGGATGTCGATACTTAGTGAGACAACCACATAACTATAACAATAAATGTTCACTGCACCTAAAGCGGGGAGCGTGCCTGAATAAAGTTGGCGGAGACTCCTTTGGTAGTGGCTAGTATGGTCCGGTGATGACGGTGCCAAGTGCAGGCCCTTAAGGGCCGTTTGTCTAGCTGCATCTTCCTTGCGGGAGCCTGATATTCTTCTCTTGCTGTCCCTGTGTCTTCCTTGTAGCAGCCCATGTTCTTCCTTGTTGCCGCTTGGTGGTTGCGAGTGGATGGGATAGAAGCGAGTGTAGCGAGTCTGACTGGCTACCAGAGTCACAGTGCATATGCTGGCAGAGTAGGCTGTCTATGGAACGTGCACTGGCAGAGTCGGTATGGTGCTTGCAGTTGTGTTGAGCTCTTGCTGGCAGTGTATCCCTAACTGATGCTGGCATGTCTGAGGTCCGCAACTTTGTACTTATGCTGCTAGGTGGTGCGTGGACCAGTTGGCAGTGGAGCTGCGATTATGGATGCTGATTGGATAACGCTTGTGTTGGTGTCTAGAGAGCCAGGCTGCAAAGTGTGATGTATAAATATTGCTTCATCCTGTTAGGTTGTGAGAGTAGTCTGTTGTCTGTTAGACTGAAGTTGTGTTAGAATGTGGGAGGTTCCCACACCAGACAGTAGTACAGAATAATGAAATCTATTGTAATGTGTGAAGTATGTCTGTTATATATTTCTTCACAGTTTAACAATGTTTTATCAACAGCAAACATTATTTAATATAAGGTAAGAAGTGGCTGTTTCTAAATTGTGAATTGGAATATTGAAGATCTTGGTCTGCTTTAGTTCGTATCCTGACATGTATGACTGAGGAAATGTTTATTTCAAAATTGTTTATGTGGTAATCATGCTCACTGTGACCATGGTCTGCTACCAGATGATAAAGCAGCTGAATATGGCTGAATTATTTAACTTTCAAGAACATTAATTAATGCTGACCAGCACTGTTATTTATGTTTTCAGTAACTTTTGTATTTATATTGTAATGATTTAGGGCTATGACTATAGATTGGGTATGGATTGGTGAATGGATTCATTGATGACTTATACACGCTGCTTGGACTACAAGTAATTATGGCACTGTCATTAAATCTCCACACTTTACAAATCACTAGCCCATACAAAGTCTTCTCAATCTTCTCAGTCTTCAATAGTCATATCCTAGCAACAAATTTTATAACAGTCTCACTGTAACAACAGCACACGTAAAGTCTTTTTTTCAAGAGCTGCACTCTTGTACTAACTCTTTTCTTAGGCCGTGCCATAGGTCAAGCGGTTAGTCGCTGGCTTCCCATTGCAGTGGCCCAGGTTCCATCCTGGGTCTGGTCAAGTGGGATTTGTGGTGGACAAAGTGGCACTGGGGCAGGTTTTCTCTGAGTACTTTGGTTCCCCCTGCCAGTCTTCATTCCACCAATTGCTCCACAATCACCCTCACCTATCATCTGGGGATGGTACAATAGGCCAGAAGTGGCCGCAGTACAAGGGACTTAGTCCCACCCCACTAGTACTTAAAAAGAAAACTCTTTTCTTCACAGCTGAACTTTCAACATTCAGCTAACTGGATTGCCATTTCTTCTTAGCCTCCCTTTCAGAGCTAAACTGAACTGCCAACCCTCAACTAACTTATAACACCATCATCTCAGCCTCCCTTGCTGAGCTAAACTGAACTGCCAACCCTCAACTAACTTACAGCACCATCTTCTCAGCCTCCCTTGCAGAGCTAAACTGAACTGTCACTGGATTGCCACAATTGTCTTCTTTATAATCACTTTGCATGGATGCTACATATAGGCTGGTTTTGTACTGTGCATAGTTTATATTTGTATTAAACTATGGCATTAACATACAAAATGTTTGCATGGATTTATGGGAAAATAAAATACATAAATAAAGAAAGACTGAATAGAGAGCAGTATTTTGAACAACAACCCTATTGTTTAGATGCATGCTTACCAATCCTTTGCTTAGAGATGGGTTGCATAACCCCGTTGTTCTAGTGCTGCATGCGTGTATGTTTCAGGCATTACCTAGCAATGGCCACTGTTTACAGAGTCACCATTTAGCAATGGGTCTGTATGGCATAATATTCAACACTAGGCTTGTAAATTGTTGTTCATATATCCCCCCACCCCCCAAAAAAAAAAAAAAAAACAGCATCAAGGAATAAAATCAGTACAAAATGTATAAACTGAAAATGGTAAGAAATTTATTCTGGAATGCAGATATATGCAGAGTTCTACCCATCTAACTACCCCAGCCAACCTCTGTACTTCCTTTCATATTTGCAGTAGGATGCAATATATTATCAATATGAGACTAAGAAAAATGCACTTAAGACTAAATGTAATGGATCTGTGTTAACATAGGCAGATTGCAGTGAAACTAGAATATGACACACAGTATGTGAAACAAGAACAGATGGGACCATTGTGATCCAGTATTATTGGTAGGTTACAGACAGAAGAGAAAATGGCATTAAACAGAGTACAGAAGTACAGTGAGGAATCTGGTTGAAAGTAAATAATAAATTACAATTAAATATTCTTCAGCAGTCTATCTCTGCACAAAATTTTAAGATCATACATTTTATAGTTGCTTTTCATAAGGAATTTGCATGGTTACTGTGTATTTTTATGGTAGAGGATTACACTTGATGTTGATGGTGTAGGTAATACTAGGTCTGCCACAGTCTGCTATGGATGCTACATATAGGCTGGCTTTGTACTGTGCTTAGTTTATATATGTATTAAACTGTGGCACTAACATACAAAATGTTTGATTTTTAAGTACTCATGCTTCCTATTTTGGGTACAAATTTTATTTCTGTGACTTAGTATTAGCATCTAAACCATTCAGCAGACTGTTTTTAAAATTAATATGGGAGAATTTCACTAAGAGTTGTGGGGCAGTTCCATCTTTCAGCTTATTGATCTGTAATAAAGGAAGTGCTGCAAATGGACTTTCTTTATGTTCATCATGAACTATTACTCAAATTCTGTTGAAATTTGATATGAAGGATCTTGGCATAATGCCAATCATTTTGATTTTTAGTCATTTGATTAATTACATAGCCTACCTTAAGAGCTGTACATCCACTCATGCATGTATTCAAGATGTAGTGCTTAATTAAATAAGCACTGAGTCAGCTTTACCTTTACTGTACATTACACCATAAGCAAACCTTTCCATATATTCCATAAGCTATTACATAGATTATCTTGAAATATGATGTTGTGCATTATTATGCTGTATACTTTGCTCACTTATGGCCCCTCCCCCCCAAATGCTGGTTATAACAGGCCACAAGTAAGCTTAATAAACTGCAAAGAATGATGTTGGGAACTCTGTATACTACATTACAGAGTACACTTTTCCAGTTTTGTTTACAAACAGCCTGGCAGGTCTTGCACCGACTGTAGTGCTTGGTATAGCAAGGCTAGATCTGAGAGTGATCTTCATTGGTAGTTTCATGAAAAGTGGTCAGCTGGTTCAGAATTTATCACTAGGATATTCTATCTCTGTCACACACACAAATGACAGATATGAGACAAGGCTAGTAAGTTCCGTTGTTACAGGACCCAGTGATAAACAGAACAGATGCATTCAGTATTTTGTTACTGGAAGTACCTAGACTCCCAAGATTCCAAAAGAGTTTCATTTATTAATTTTAAAATATTCTGACTATAGGCAATTGCCATATTCCGGTGGTGTGGAATGCAGATGTTCAGCAAGAAGGTAGAAGACTACCTGTCATTGTCTTCTCACATGGCCTTGGTACATCACGTTTCTTTTATTCTACCGTCTGTACAGAGCTAGCATCCCATGGCTTTGTGGTAGCAGCAGTTGAACACAGGTGAGCATGAGTTAGTCAGGTATTTGTAGTTCAAATCTTGTACCGATTCATGGTGTTCATACATTTCTGAATTGACCAGGGGTTCTGCATATTCAGATGAGATGCTTGTTCTGCCAGCCAGAGGATTGATGAGAGGTTATCTGTTGGCCAGTTCTGTTATGTATATTTTGTTTAGCTTTATCAATATGAAAGCTTGTTCACAAATGCAAGTGCTTCCAGACAACCTTATATAAACAGCTGTCTTTTGCCACAGATATGGATATTTGTCTAAGTTGTGCTTTCTTTGCATTTAGATATCAGTTCATTGTTGCAGTGTAGTTCAGATACTTTGAGCTGTAAAGTGGGTTCAGCATCTGATGTAGTGCTTAAGAAGGGTTAGCAAATGTGCTAAGTAATGCTCTATCCTGATTGAAGTCCACATATCTGCCTGTAATTGGNTCTTTGCTTGCAGATTTCTTATATATTTTTTTCTTCTACCCTGAAGATGGAGGCGATACGTTCCTCCGAAACGTCGGTTAACACCACATATACACGGTGCAAAATCCCAGAAGACTGCTTTCTTCATAGTCACCGCCGTGAAAGCCCCAAATCTTACACAATGCTCTATCCTGATTGAAGTCCACATATCTGCCTGTAATTGACTGTTTGTGTGACCCAGTGTGTCTGACATACCCTTATTAATCTTACACTGTTTAATTATTTTATGACAGTTTGTAAAGTGATAAATGTAAAAAAAAAAGTAAGGCTATCCCTGTAACAGGCCATGAAGGCCCATAGGGTTGTGAGACGTTGAGGGTCCCACATTATCTAGACAATCAGCTCAAAGATGGCGGTAAGGTTGTCAGCCTTACGTGTCGGCCACGCTTTACTCCCCAGGAAAATGATTTAATTAATTCATGGTCCTCATTTCTGTTAGAGGCTGAGTCAACCCCAGGGCCATAGTGCAGCTGGAAGGGTTAGGTCAGTTGAAAAAATCCAGTGACCTCATCGGAACTTGAACCTGTGACCTTCCGGCTTGTAGCATACTGCCTCAATCAACTACACTACTGCGTTCCCCTGTGTTATTTATTTAATTTGAAAGGCTAATAGATTGTTATACAGTTTACTTACAAATTGGCATTTCCCTTGCAGCTTGTTGTATTGGTTATTCAGTTGCCGACAGATATCTGTCAAGAAGGACAGATCATTTATCCAACTTCTGGCATCTTCAAAGGGAGTAGTGATTGGTTGTCCTTTTTCAATAAGAAAAACTTTATTCTCTCACAGCAGTGATAGAGAACATTGCAGAACCTTACTTTTGCTAAACCAGTGAACTTCAGAGTGGTACACAGTGTCAATATATTCACTTTGATTTTGAAAGGAACACTTCAACTTGTCTGTGGTTTAGCCTGCATGACCAAATTGGCAAAGTTCTGGAATTTAAACAAATTACAATATCATATATTGTTTAAATCTCAGAACTTTGCCAATTTGGTTTTGTTGATGGGTAATGCGATGATACCTAACTCATTCATATGCTTGTAAAGAAGAGACACTATACCATGTTAGAGCCTTCTGCCCTTTGTTCTTGAAGTATGCCATTTTATCCTAACTTTCACTTCTTAATTTTACTTTTGCCAGTCATAGATGTTATTTAAATAGTGAATGATTTCGTGCAGGATGCACAACTTTAGTACTTACTACATCACAGCATAGTGCTATAGCATTCTACATGTGCTTTCCTTAACAACGAAGCTCACAGTGCAAAGAACCAAAAGAACATTTGACAGGCCATGGATTATTATCACTGTATTATGTCATGTTATTGTGATGATTTTTACTAGCAAAGAAGAGTTCTGTCTCCTGGGATATAATATCATGTAGTCCATTGAAAGTCAACTGACATTTTGGGGGAACATTTCACATCCATCTTCAAGGTCAAAGAATAAGACAAGCAATAGACCAGAGTGAAAGCAGGTGGCAAGCAGATCAAAGTTGAGCATAGTTACATCCATGTTGTAATCAGTTAGCTAATCTGTTTTCAAATGATGTTGCATCAGCTTTGAAGATTACTTACAATTGATATTTCCAGGCAGAAGGCATGCACAGTTGAGAATTTAGATAGAAACTATAACAATAGGAACATGTATATTCTATCAGATAGTCAAGCTGCAATTAAAGCACTTGGTACACACCAAATCACTTCAAAATTTGTTTGGGACTGCCACCAGTCCCTCATACAACTGGCCAGACATAACAGAATTCAGCTGATATGGGTGCCAGGCCATGAGGGTATTGCTGGGAATGAAACGGCAGATCTGCTGACAAGAACAGGATCTGAACAGCCATTCATATGACCTGAACCAGCTTGCGGCATCTCAGTTGGAGTTGCCAAGAAAGCGATCAGGGACTGGACTAACAGAAATCACAAAAAACACTGGGAATCCACACTTGGACTCAAACGGGCAAAGGGATTTATATCAGGATTTAAACAGAGATCAGTTAAAATTTAATGACAGAAGTGCCCCGATTGGGCCAGTGATGAGTATGGTCATCGTGGCCAAAGTACCCCGATTTGGCCAGTAAGGCATTTAAACTCCGCTAGTGGAAGCATGCGCACTCACCACTAGTAGAAGTGCATGCACAGTCAAAAATATTTATTTTTAAATGTAGTAATTACCAGACAGACTTGAGTAAAACCATAATGGAGGAATTAAAATGATACCTAAGTGAACAACTACAAAAAAGAGTATACATATGAGTTATGCCCAGACTTATCGACAAGCCAGTACTTTTAATGAAGATTCTGCAGATTAATCAGTTACNCCTCTAGCTCTTTCTTCAATAGCCATGCTTTCATTTTTCTGTCCTTTAGTCAAAAGATTCGAAAATCTGAAAGTGTAACAAAGAATTGAAAATTGCCAGAAGACCAAATGATTTTATTGCTTCCATCTGTTTTATGATACCAGGGACTGCTAAAATATGTCAAGTGTTATGAGCACGACTGATTTCATAATGCAGAACAACTCTGTGAAGAAATTGCAAAACTTTTTTTACAGTACACATCAAAATTAAAAGAAAAAAAATTCAATATAGAGTATAACTCTTTGTATAAAAATTTGCAGATATTATGTTACAATATGCGACACTATATTCTTTGCTGATACAAACAAAGTCAATTCCATCCATTTATCATAAAAATTGTGTTAGATACAGCATTTTTAAACACAATGCTTAAAATTGTTTAAGTGCTCTAACAGGAACGGACATTTAAACACAGAGCAGCAGCGGGCATTAAAATAGACTCTGGTCAGCTCAAGCTTACCATCATTTCAAAAGTCCGGTATTTAAAGGTTAAGATGGGTGGTAGGATTACTTACTGGACACTGCCACCTAAGAGGACACCATTTCAAACTGGGACTTACAGATGACCCAGTCTGTGAAAGGTGCCTACAAGAAGACAAATCAGCCACATATATGTTATGTGATTGTAAGGCCATAGCTTACCTAAGATTTCATCACCTGGGGCAGTTCTTCATGGAACCAAGTGACTTTTATGACGCCCCCATAAATAAAGTCCTTCATTTCATTCGAAGTGTAGGATTAATAAAGGGTTAATCCAAAAGGGAAGCACAATAAGTCATTGAAGGTCCCAGTGCGAGGATCGGGTTTTGTGGCCACCCCTTACACATACATACAATTGATAGTGACGATGGATGCAGAATGGAGGTACTGGATAGTAAGAATGACAGGGAACTAAATTGGACATAGTTCACATAATGCATGGCCCCAAGACCACATGTTTAGCTGAACAGAATTATACTCGTATACCAAAACAACAGGTGATCTGTATGCCACTGTCGATGCAAAAGATGCAACAATTGGGCTTCACCCAAAGTTTTGACTATATTGTCCCAAACTGTGACTAACTGTGGATTAAGATCTATTTTTGACTTCCTGAACAATGAATACCTAAAATATTGCACCCTTTTCAAGGGGAGGATGATATTAAAAACTTGCATATCAAGGAGAAATATGTATTTTAGAATAAAACTATATAAATTACGCTGCATCACTGGCTGCACATATGATATGGATGTCTACTTAGGAAAGGACAGGACATGAGTGACTACAGACGTGACAGCAACTAGTGCAGTCCTAAAACAACTGACAGTAAAAGCAGAGGGACATGGATGTAAGCTAAATATGGGAAACTTAGTTCTGTCGCCTGACTTATTCAGCAGTCTGACAAAAAAGAAATTTAGTTGTTGCAGGGCAGTCAGACCTAACAGAAAAGAATGCCACAGAGCTGTGCTTGCTGTCAGCTTGTTGGCTTACTCTTCAACCCTGAAGACGAAGGCAGTATGTTCATCCAAAACTTTGGACTTCTTCCAGACTACATTGAATTACATCCCAGAGGAAAGTATCCATAAACATTTCTCTTGCATGTTTCCTGAAGGGAAATCCAGAATTATACCAAGGAAACCTGCCTATGGTCTGCCAGGCCAAGTGCAGGTACAATATGAAGACCATGGTCAGCCAGGCTTTTGAAGGTTAATATTCTGTAGTGACAATATGGACAATATGGAATAGCATCATAAGTTCTCCTCAGAGATAATCTGACACAATCTCTGATTAACCAGACTGTATTAAATGCATATTTGTTTCCATTGCTTTTTATTTGTATACTTAGGGATAACTCAGCTTCTGCTTCATACTATTACAAATCGAAGGATACACGTGCCAGTGCTACACCTTTCTGGATAAAGTTTAAAGTG
This sequence comes from Cryptotermes secundus, assembly GCF_002891405.2. NCBI lineage: Eukaryota > Metazoa > Arthropoda > Insecta > Blattodea > Kalotermitidae > Cryptotermes > Cryptotermes secundus. The sequence continues at coordinate 684,494 of NW_019719376.1, read as the reverse complement.
ATAGGTCAGGGACCTGGGCACTACCCAGCAAGAAAAAAGCAGGTAAATATTATCAGTCATCTGATATACTCTCATACATATGAATGAAAAAACTTGCTGTGGGTTACTGTAACATGTAACTTCAGTAGTAATATACTCCATTTAATTCTTTGATTTCAGTCTTATGTTTGCATCTAGAATTTTCTAAAAAAAAAACAGTAAGTAATTAAAACTAAATACCTTTAGTCTTTAATAATACAGGGAGTGGTCTTATAATATGTGAAAAAAAGGAGCTGTTGCTACGTGCTCAGAAATATATTACACAGATCTACTGTAAATGTCAAAAAAAGAGAGAGCTTTCAAATTTTGAATAGTTATTTGTTGGCCCCATTGGACTTTATAGTATTACAAAAGATAAAACAATTCTGTCCAGTGTGACTGGCAAAGTTTTTCTTACTTCAATTCTTAACACCCTTACATGTTTCGGTCCTTAGAGACCATCATCAGAGAGACATCGATACTGTTTGGAAACCACTATTACAATGGGTGTTCTGAATGTTAAAATATATATACAGGGTGGGGCGCAGAAACTTCCTTTTTGTGAAGACGCATTGTGAAGGGAGGGGAAATTGCAGAAAAGTGGGGATAGGCTCGGCAAACGCAGCAGTCGTGGAAGTTTCTGTCTAATACTCCTCAGTAGGAAACATGAGGTGGACGAGTGAGCAGTGTGCGTTTGCTGTCAAAGCCTATTTTTCGAACAACCATTCCTATGTGGCAGTACAGCATGCATTCCGTACTCACTTCAGAATTAAGCCCAGAGGTCCGGTTCCTGACCAGAAATCGATTGTTTTGTGGGTAGAGAACTTTAGGACAACCGGGAGTGTGGTGAAAAAATCATCAGGACGACAACGGACCGTTACAACGCCAGAAAATGTGGAGGCAGTTCGACAGTCGATTTTGAGAT
>NW_019719376.1:681042-683415 GCF_002891405.2 Cryptotermes secundus | reverse complement strand
GAGGCGCCACTTCACAGTGATAAGGTGACAGTATGGTGTGCATTGTCGAGAGTTGGAGTTATTGGCCCTTATTTTTTTGAAGAAGACAATCATGCAGTTACTGTCAATTCACAGCGGTATGTGGACATGATTAAAAGCTTTTTCGAACCAGCTCTTGAAGAAATGCATCTAGGAAATGTCTGGTTCCAACAGGATGGTGCCATGGCCCACACAGCCTGAGCTTCGATGACAGTTTTTAGGGCAAAGTTCCCCAGACGGCTCATCTCACTTCGAGGTGATATCCCGTGGGCAGCACACTCACCTGATCTAACGCCCTGTGATTTTTTTATGGGGATACCTCAAGGCAGAGGTTTTTAAACATCACCCCACAAACCTGCTTCAGCTGAAGAATGTTATTCGGCAGGAAGTAGACCAAATTCCAGTGCACATGTTGGAACGTGCAGAGGGGAACTTCAGAAAACGGTTGCATCAGTGCATAGAGAATGGTGGTCACCACCTTCAAGATATTTTGTTTAAAACTACATGATTTAAAACTTTAAAGTATGTTCTTTCTTTAGCTAAACCTAAATTTTGTCTATCAGCAATAATTTTTCCTTTATTCGCCTTCAAAAAAATGAAGTTTCTGCGCCCCACCTTGTACATACACTGTTTACAATGCACAAATATATATATTTTAACATTCAGAACACCCATTGTAATAGTGGTTTCCACACAGTATGGATGTCCCTCTGATGATGGTCTCTAAGGACCGAAACGTGTAAGGGCGTTAAGAATTGAAGTAAGAACAACTTCACCAGTCACACTGGATGGAATTGTTTTATCTTTTATAATATTGTTAGTGTGATGGACCAGAATGAAACAAATCAACTTACAGTATTACTTTTCACTGTAAAAAAATGAAATTCAGTCACAATAGCCATTTTATATTCCAACTTGATGTTTCCTGTTATGTTAATATTTATAATGCACTAGAATACAATATAAATGTCCATAAATTACAAGAATTCAGGTCACTGTATTGAATGATACTAGTTGTGCTTCCAGCTAATAAATTTAAATGACAGTCAGATTGGGACTGTTGAAGACAGAAAGAAGTGACAGGGAGAGTCTCCATGGCAAGCTGTTATAGTGATTTACATGAAAATGGTGTTTGTAAAAATTCATTTAGTTTAATTACTACAGAAACATCAGCTTATTAATGTGGTTCCAGAGAATCTTTTCTTTCAAACCCAAAAATTAATACATGACAAAGTTACCTACACTTTTTATATCGAAACCTTTCTATACCTTGTGTATATGTGGCAGCCTCAAAATTTTCTGGGCAGAAGTGATAACAGATATTGTAGCAGATAGGCTGGAATCTGCTTATGAATATTCAGCCAGATTGTTCAGTTGCCATTAGACTAACAGACATCTTGACCATTGGGCTAACATGTTTTGACAGTGGAAATGCTGCAGATGGTGTGTGGCAAACAAACATTGTCCTAGTTCAAGGTGTTTGAGAGGAATCACAGGTTCATGGGCTCTCTTGAATTGTTCTGAGATGAACCGCATAGCAGACAGCTTGCAACACCAAGGAACAAAGACATCTGAGACAAGTACAGGAGAGTGTATCCTCTGATCATTTTCAGACAGTACAGAAAATTGTAAAGAAAGTCAGAATTTTGGGCAGTAATAAGGATCGGCCATGAGCCAGTAAGTCCAGAGGACAGTAATCTGACAGAATTTGGTGTTTCCTGTAGACTGTATACAAAGTAAATGACAGTCCTCCATTTGGAAGTCAGTATCATCACTTATGGCCATTAAGCTCCAGCAGCTTAGGAGGAAAGTTATGGTGGTAGATGTTTTCAGTTAACAGTGCATTGTTTATGCCTGAGAGTGCTGTGGTCCACAGGAAATAATTCACTTGAAACAGCCATGCATTTCAGTTGTTGCTTATGCGTTAGTAACTAATCGGACGTGGTACACCGATGCTTCCCCTTCCATCTTACTGTGTTGATTCTGCACCATGCAGTTTTGTCTTGTTCCATGGTTCACGGGCTGTCAAATAAAGTATGCTGTAAGAGGTTCAAGTGACTATGAAGATTGCTTTGCAGAAGATTATATATGAGGACTTTCAGAAATGTTTCAGACAACTGTATGATTTATAGCAGAATACTGAAAGTACAGTGATACAGTGGAATCTCGCTTAACAAGCACCTCTCATAATGAGTAATTTGCATAATGAGAAAAACAAATTGTAAAAAAATGACTCGCTTAATGAGCGACGTTTCACATAACAAGTGACGAGAGGGGAAGTCCCGGATTGTGCACTTGCTACATCAGTCTGTGTTTAGCACTCGTTCTGCAAGCATCTTAGCGTCGCTTGTGATC
>NW_019719376.1:668581-680794 GCF_002891405.2 Cryptotermes secundus | reverse complement strand
AAATTTTTAAGGGTCGTCAAAAAAAGTGTGTTGAAGAAAGCTTTCTAGTAAAAAAAAAAAAAAGAATTAGATATGTATCATAAATAATAAACTAATTATTTTGATTTTTTTTTGTTTTCTGCAAATCAAATTCGCATTCCAGGTTGGTTCATTCCGCATAGAAGAAAACATGAAGATGATTCATGCTCCTTAACAATGTATATATAATTTTCTTTGAATAAACATTATACATAAAATTTTTTGAGTATTTTTCGGCATGGAATGCATTATCGTATTTTACATTAATTTATATGGGAAAAATTGTTTCGCTTAATGAGTGTTTTGCATTACGAGTAAGATTCTGGAACGAATTATGCTCGTTAAGCGAGGTTCCACTGTACCTGGATTTTATGTTTGTGCAGAGACCTTTTAAAAGGAATGCAAAATCAAGGAAATTAAATATGGCAAATTAATGTATTACATTAAAAACATAATCTACTTCACTTATGTTACATGTCCATTAAAATAAGTTTCTGCTTTTTCACTTTCTGCTGAACCCTGTATACCTTAGTACTACTGATGACAGCCATCATGTTATCACTGACATATAATTTCATAAACTATTTACTCAGTGTTGATAAAAATGTTGCTTCAGGTTCTCTTTCTCCACCATTATCTTCTTCCTCCTCCTCAGACACATCAGATGTAAATTTCTCATCCATCATTTATTCTGAGGTCTGCACATCACATGTTACATCATGAAGACGATGACAAGAGGAACTAACAATCACCATAAGACAAATGGGCACATACACGAGGGCACATTCCAAAAATTGAGCTTACAGCATAAACACAGCAGTTTCATCAACAACTTTAGAGACACCTGAAGATGACCAGTGTTGGTCGAAACATGTAGTGTGCATATACCAGTGATGTAGAAGAGATTTTAACATTTACAACTTTTAAAGGTTTTAAAAAAGCAAATTGCATGTGAGATGGCTAACTAACAAGAATAAATATTTTGGTAAAGGATGCTACTTATAATATTAAGGACACTGGTAGGTTTTCCAGGTACAGTTCCCTGCCTGCCTCACAGTGTACAGTATATGTAACAGGCTTCTATTAACATGCTGAAATATATGTATGATGTAATAATTATATTGTAAACAGTTTTAATTGTGAATGTTAATTATAACTAATGCCACTATTCGGTATTTAAAATTGAAGAGATGTCTAAATCACCCACATCAAACTTTCAGAATTCAAATTCATAGATTAGTTGTCAGGCATGTCTGTTTTCCAAAGTCTGGAGTTCGACTCCATTTCCCCATTTCCAAGGGATGCTGGCACTGATTCCTTCCTCACCACTTGGCCTGCTCCACCATTAAACACTGAAAAGGGGAGAGTAGGAAGAATGTAGTAATGTTCAGTGCACACTGTTACTAAACTGAAACAAAAAATGAAAAATTCACTAAATGTAAAACAGTGATTTTATAGTTGTGGAAAATATTATGTTGTATATTATAACACTAACTAGGGTTTGTGGCCTGCCATAAATTGAACCACAGATAAGCAGCAGTCTTTGTACAGTTGTAGAGAACACTGATTCCAGTACGATTTTAAAGGGGGGGGGGAAAAGAAAAAACTCTGTGGCCTGTAGTCCACAAGCAGAGAATAACATGTTTAATTTTGGGGATCATGGTTCAGTAAATTAAAATGTAGCTATAGCTTTTATTTCTCCAGTAACCTTATGTATACATTTTTTTTGTACAGGTAGAAAAGAGGGTACAAGAATGTAGGAGAGTGATTGATTTATTGGAGAAACTAAATGGTGGAATATCTGTTGATAATGTTCTTGGCAAAGATTTTGAACTTGGACAATTCAAGGTATGATTTGACAACAGTTTTCTTAAAACTTAAAAGTTTCAGTTTTTAAGAATATTTTACTCTAAGCATGGAAACTCTACTGCATTATATGCAGTGCGCAGATAAATATATCTTTGGTGGTTATTCTGGTAAATTATATGAAAGACAGCACTCTCTTAGTCCTGTGCTGTGGTGAGTATGTGTTACTACTATTTCACTTTATATAATTTATAATTAGTGCCTCATTGTACATCTACCAACAGTGAGTTCTGGGCCATTCAATTAATCTGAGGCTGAAACAAAAGAAGAGCTGTATATGCAATACAAATAGTAACATTTTTTTATGGAATATTTGGGCAGGTATAATATTAAAGACTGAATATGAAGATGAAAGAAGATTACTTCAGTTTTTACTTGTATGTAAGATGCATCGCTATATGATATGCTTTATACTGACTCAGCTTGTTAAATTGTGAAAGTTAAAGCCATCCTTCTCATTTAGGACTAAGGTTTCCCATATTTTCTGAGTTTGCTTTTAGAAAGAGTGAGCCACTTACTCTTGCTGCATAGTCAGACAGAGCTAAGTTTAAAATCCTTTCTCAAGAAAAATTCTGTAGTCGCAGTGTCATTAGATAGCATTTGATAATATGCACTGACTGAGAACATAAGATTAGCCTTTACTAATAATTAATGTTGACACAGTATTTTAATCTCTCATTTGTGTTTGTATGTAGTTGTAGATATAATAAATGAAAATATTAAGTATGAGTCCTTATGGTTCCCAAAACTTGTATCTATGACAAAATGTAGATTATATTCTGTACTGTGTATGAACAAAATCTATAAAGGGCTATATTAAACAAAAAAGAAAACTCGTGGTTTTAGTCCGCAAGCGAACTATACTGACCGAGCGACCGCCGCTTGTTGGCGAAGTTAGTGCCAACGGTTGGGGGTATCACGTGGTCAGCGCAATGAATCCTCTTGGCCATTAATTTCGGTTTTCTAGACCACAGCCGCTATTTCCTTGAAATAGCTCCTCAATTATCCTCACGAGGCTGAGTGAACCCCATCCCAGACCCACTACGTCTCAGAAAATCTGGTAGCGCCGGGAATCGAACCCGGACCTCAGGATCTGTAGCCAGGAACTCTGACCAGTAGACCACAGAGTTTACTCTTTATAAAGGGCTGTTGGGCCACGCTATAGTTCAAGCGGCTAATCGCTGGCTTCCCACCGCGGTGGCCTGGGTTCAATCCCAGGTCTGGTCAAGTGGGAATTGTGGTGGACAAAGTGGTGCTTGGGCGGGTTTTCTCCGAGTACTTCGGTTTCCCCTGCCAATCTTCATTCCACCAAGTTCTCCATCATCATAATCACCCAGGGCAGGCTACAATAGGCCAATCAGTGGCCACCGTGCCGAGTGGACCAAGTTGGACTCCACCCCCCACTAAGCGAATTTAAGGGCTGTATTATTGGTAATAACTGAATACTGCTGCTTGCCACTTAGGGTCTGCAGATCATATTTTGTCCACCTCTGTTCACAAGAGCTGAGTCTGACTCTTCCGTCCTGTAGTAATTGTTGCACAGGATACTAGGCAATCTCCAGAAAGAAACCACAATATTCTTGTGAGGGATCTTATTGATCATCCATACTAAGGCTATGGAAAGAAGTTCCATGGATGACTGCCTCCATGTCTTCTCTGAACTGCTGTACTTCTTCCAGCTTTTACTGGCTGGCCATTCTGTTTTCATTAATACTGGTAGTAACAACCTCTGCTAGCATTACTCACTTGCTTGTTGACATATGCCCAAGAGGGCTGGTGGATAATGCAACAGTAGGAAAAAGGAGGGAATCCTGGAATGCCATCAACCCTGCCATCCATGGGTCTTCCTTCTGGAACCTCTATGTAGTTACTGTACTATGCTGCAATTGCTCATATGTTTAAATAATAACATCAGTTTTCTTTCAGGACCGATTAAATCTGACAAACCTAACCATGATGGGACATTCATTTGGCGGCGCTACAGCTCTTCTGACTCTTGGACGTGATTACCGTTTCAAGCAAGTGTCTTTAAAATAAATACCAAAACTGTAATACTACCCTTCCTCATCCATAGGCAGCAACATTTTGTGTTATTCTTAACATGTTTTCCTTTCCTCATTTTAGATTTGGTGTCATATTGGACCCATGGATGTTTTCCCTCAAAGAAGAATTAAATCTACCAAGCACAGTTAAACAGCCATTGCTGTTTATAAATACTGAGACATTTCATATAGCACCAAATTTTTATGCTGTAAAGAAATACACAGACACTACATCAAATGGGTGTGGCAAGAGAACTGTCTTCACAATAAGGTGTGTTTACAGATATTAATTTGGTGGTGTTACATATTTACACAAGCAGCCTCCGTAGTCTAGAGGTAACGTTCCCACCTCGTGACTCATAGTACGCGGGTTCAAATACCCGGCGGAGGTCATCGAATTTTTAAGGGCAGAAGAATTCAGGGAACAAGTCCTCTGGGAGGGACTTTAAGCTGTGGGTCCCATGCCGTAGCTTTACGGCACGTAAAAGAACCTCATGTCTCCAAAGGAGGTCACTGAGCCAAATTAATGGACGTTTCCCACCCAACAGCAGTCTCTAATACCTCTGGTAGATGGGGGGAGCATTATAGATACCTCTCAGCTAGTAGAGCCGGTCTCGCTGGCTGGGCGGGACTGATGGTAAGCACCAGTACCGGTAGGATATAGAGATAGAGGGAAGTGGCCACCGTGAATACAGGTCTAAGTGCATGGGGAAACCCACCCTCTGCAATAACTAACTAACTAACTAACTAACTACATATTTACACTGTAAATTCACATTTTAAGTACTCTGTCTTCTGCAAGGTGTGTAACTGATGATGATGATCATCATATTCTTAGACATTTCCACTTACGTGAGTTCCCATAGCAACCAATATCCTCTCCATCCAATTCCTTCATTAGTCTTCCTCATGGGCATTTTCCTTGTAGTTTTATATTCAGAACTTTCTTTGGATTCTATTTTCATACATCCTAGAATATGCCTGTTCTATCTTATTCCATTATTTATTAATATATCTTCAGAGTTGTTTATCTTCAATTCTGTCTCGTTTTTCATTCCTTGTTCCCTCTTTTTTCTGGATTTCCCTTCTCTGTACCTTGTAAAAATCTCATCTTAGCGGTATATGTTCAGTTAAAATTCTTACCCGATGTACAAAGGTACATTAAAATTTAAATAAAATGTTATATGTTTTGGCAAAGTAAACAGTAATTAGATATATTTTATTATTCTATATAATTTTTCTTCGTTTTAATTCATTTGGTTCAGTAATCCCCAAGTTTCCAGTTGCGCCTTAAAGCCATTCATGCACAGCATCCCCACATTCATCATGACTAGAAAATTTCTGACATTGTAATGCTTCCCTCAGTGGTTTAGAAAGGTCAAATGTTGTTAATGGCTTCACCAGCAGTTGCAGGAGAGTGAACATTATCTTGAAGCAGAAAAATGGCTTTTGAAACTGGTCTGTGGTGTTGTGATCTGTTATGTAGCATTTTATGATATTGAATTCTAGTGAAAATTAACCAGTATAGGACCAGTGGAATTGCAGAAAACATAACATCACTTTTCCTGCTGAAGATTGAGATTTGAACTTCCTGGCTATGAAAGATGTTAGAATCTATCATACTGCTTGCTTCTTACTCCCAGTCTCATCTCATCTCATCACAATGTGACTCCAGCTCATTATGAACAGTGTTGTAGGTAGAACCACAGCTATTGTTTATTACAGATGTAATTTCACCAGTGATGAGTCTTCAGTCATCTCACCTGCATAGTACCTTCAAGCCATGCACATGGCCACCCAGAATGCTCATCAACACTTGTCCAGCCGTGTTTCAGTATTTCAGCCCATTTTTAAACCGTCCTTTGGCTCTTACTGACTTGCCATTCTTCCATAAATTCCACTAGCTTTCTGACACACACAGTTCATTCTTCATTGGTACATTCTGCTAGTGGAGGGGTCATGTTAAATATGTGACAGTGTTCACTACTCAGAAAATGGTGAAAAGCAACTAGGTGCAAATAAGGAAAGATTCATATTGTTTATATCTACCATCATTTTTAGCTGCTAACATAACTTTTTTGATAATAAACTGCCATTAACCGGTCTAGAAAACCGAGATTAACAGCCGTGGGGATCTGTTGTGCTGACCACACAACACCCTCTGTCCACTAAAGTTGGCAATAACTTCACTGACAAGCAGCGGTCAATCGGTCGGTATAATTCGCTTGTGGACTACAGGCCACGGAGATGTTGAAACTGTCATTAATCCATTTCTGTCCTTTCTAGATTTTTCTTATGTATTGCCTTAAATTTTTTCTTGTGTATTGCTTTAAATATTTGCTCTCCCTTGTGGATTTTCCCATGTATATGTGCCTGTTACTTAGCAGTATAACTCCCATTAGCATAAGGCATGTTCACATTTCAATACAAAATTATTGCAGTTATTAACATCATATATGACCACACTGTACATATTTCATTTCTGGCCACTCTTATACATTATAGCCCTTGAAAGACACTCTGTAATTATGATGTGACTGAAAAAAAAATAATATAGAGTAAGCAGTGCTCCTGTCTAGAGGTACACCATGAACATTCTCAGCAGAGGTGAACACTGCAGTACTGTCTAAGCAATCCTCCCACTTTCATCTTCTACTCTTGTTCAGAGGAACTACCAATTCTGATAGAACATGCATGGCGCCAAAATAGCAAGCATTGACTTTTTGTTTTTATGGATAGTTGGTACAGTATGTCAGTCCTCATTATGATAGTGTGAAGTGCTCTAGAATGGTACCTAACTAACAGAATTACTTGTACAAAGTCAGCATGTTTGAAGTTGATATTACGGCTATCCAAAGTTAGCACCCTCATCAGTGCTTGTATTATTTCTTTTAACTGTACGTCCAGAGGCTAAATGCTACTGTTAATTCTGTCTGTAGAGGAACAACCCATGAAAATCAGACTGATACTCCCCACCTTGTGGGATACTGGCTAAACTGGAAGATGAAGAAGCTTCCCCCTATTATAGCATCTAGAATCAACAACCTTCTTATTTTGGATTTCTTACAAAAACATATAGGTATGTACAGTCTGGTTTATTCTTAAATGTCAAGTTTATAAGGTACTTGTAATAAAATATATTAGTGATTAAAGTCCCTTACAGAAATTAAATATTTTAAAGAAATCAGACCTTTGTGTGTGTGTGTGTGTTTGTTTGCATCTGTGTGCATGTTGGGGGGGGCACGCATGTGCGCGTGCATGTGAGGAGGCATATGCATGCAGGAGTATACATGTTTGTGATGTGTAGCAGTTACTTAAGATAAATATTGAGGCATATGCATGCAGGAGTATACATGTTTGTGATGTGTAGCAGTTACTTAAGATAAATATTTCTTTACGATGTCATTTCTAACTTTCATGTTAACAGCTGTAAGTTACTCTAATTTAAAAATAATTGGAGAATTTTTGTTCTTGACACTTTATCCTATGCCTGTTTGTTTTCTTAATGAGTCATGCCCAAATAGTTGCAGGTATTATTTATGTGCTGTAATTTTATAGAAACAATTTATATACAAATTATTGTTGATTTATGATAATGTTTTTGAAATTGTGCTATAATTAATACCATTAACAATTCTTTTCTTAAAGGATTAGATCATGAACTGGATACTTCATTCCTCGTTACACATGCACAAAATGTAGTGGAAGGAACACTGGAATGGAAACAGTGAACATAATTTGGTGCTGTTATGTAGTTCATAAGTAGCATACCAAAAACCACCAAAATTCTATTCAGTCATGATTTTAAGTCCCACCCATGTAGTTCTATACATATAAATTTAAAATTACCTTTTTAAAGCTGAAGTATTTTGTCTTGTGTATGACATGATATACTCCGGAACTAAGAAAAAACAACTCTCTTATGAAGAGACAGCTCACTTATTTTACAAGACTTAAGATAATTTACACATCATATTTTTTTTATTTAAAATTTGATATAGTAGCATTTTTAGAACAGTAAGAAACTTAGAAGAATACTATTGCTTATCTTTATGATGTCAGGTAGAATTAACATTTTACAAGTATGCAGCATGTTAATAACATATGTTGTATAGTCTCACCGACCTGAGTAATGATAGGCCATGACAGACACAATGAACTCCTAGATTGTAAGTTGCAAACATAGAGCATTATTACAAAGTTATAAGTTTATATTTCTTTATGGAAGTTTGCTGTTCCAAATAGAATATGTAACTTCACTTCATGTACACACAACCCTTTGATTCTTGTATTTATTTCACATTTATAATGCAGTATAAAAGAGTTGCCTCCTGTTTCAGACATCATATTACTAATTAAAATACTTATCTGCATTACACAGCAGTGAATTTAGGCTGAGAGATATAGTGTTGGACATTAATAGTGAAAATATAATGTAGTCTGCAGTGACAGCCTTTAAAGATGTCATGTTTGGTTATAATGTATAGTGTGTGGACTCCTATATTATAATTGATTACTATGAGGAACATTAAGAAATAAATAATTTATTTTTTGTTTTATTATTCTTAGTGGGGTGAGCCTGAGTCCACTTGGTACTGCGGCCATTACAGGCCTATTGTACCAGCCTCATATGATAGATGATGGTGACTGTGGACCAGTTCGTGGAATGGAGATTGGCAGGGGAAACCGAAGTACTCGGAGAAAATCTGCCCCAGTGCCACTTTGTCCACCACAAATCGCAAAGGACCTACCCAGGCTTGAACCTGGGCTGCTGCATTGGGAAGCCAGCGACTAACCACCTGATCTGTGGCACAGCCTTGAAGAAATAAAACTGATAAAATCTGTTTTAAAGAAGGCACAATGTGTAACAGTCTGGAAATACTGTAATTCAGCAGCAGAACTCACTGTGGACAGAAATGCCTCACACTCTGATTTGTACGTCACTTAATTGCATAAAATATTAGTCATAATATATATCAACTTACAATGATTAATGCTTCCATCATATTCTGAATATAATAAATTCTTCAGCTTTCTGCTTTTGCAGTACTTGTATTAGATACAGGTGTTTTTTAGACTTGAGAATTCGCAGGGTGCTGATGCTAGACAACAAATACATGTGTAATGTCTAAGCAGTAAAATTATCACAAATCCCAAACCTGCTTAAGTAGATATGAGACAAACTCCATCTTAAGTGCAACAATTTAATTGTAGTTCTTTCTTCTTCCCTTCCTCCACACTACATGTTTCAGCCCTAATTGGCCATCATCAGGTGTGTATTCTTACGTATCTGCTACACTGCCCGTAGTTTAAAATTTAAAATCACCAGTCTTTCCAATTGTATGTATGTATAAAATTCAAATTAAAATGTCTATAACTTTATAGACATTTTAATTTGAATTGAAGTTTTAAAAAAGTGCCATTTTTAGAAATCAAATTGACGCGTGTAGATTAACAAAGATTTTATACATACATACAATTGGAAAGACTGGTGATTTTAAATTTTAAACTACGGGCAGTGTAGCAGATACGTAAGAATACACACCTGATGATGGCCAATTAGGGCTGAAACATGTAGTGTGGAGGAAGGGAAGAAGAAAGAACTACAATTAAATTGTTGCACTTAAGACGGACTTTGTCTCATATATTGTGTGAGTGTAACAGGATGCTTAAATATAATACTGCTTAAGTAGATGTGAAGTGGAAGCTACTGTACTGTATGTTTTTATGACTTACATCTCATAGTCATTTTTGACTAACTCTGGATCCATGGAATGTATGTACAAGGTTTGAGAGATAAATTCAAGATAGAGTCCATTACACATATTTAAAAGCAGACAGGAACATGTTTCAATTTGTCTGTGGAAGCTGACTCTTCCATTGTGTTCCCTGTAAAAAGTTGGTCACTCCTCTCTTCACGCTTAATTTTATTTAAGATTCTGTATCATGCAGTTCGTTTTGACAGTTCATAGTGATGGAACAAATATTGAACATTAAGTTTTGTCTCAAGATGGGCAAAACAGCTGCTGAAAATTTCCAGCTGATAAAAAAAGACTTATGGTGACAGTGCTGTCTCTCATACACAAGCATTTTTACAGTATGCAAGTTTTGGGACAGCCATGCACATCTTGATGACAACAAATTCAGTGGATGACCAACAGACATTTAAACACTTGACATGATCAAAACAGTTCAGGAATTGATTCAACTGATCAAATGACTCTTCAGATGATGTAACAGGAACTAGAAATTAGAAGAGAAACAGTTCACAGAAACTTAGTGGAAGATCTCAGATCTCAAAAACAAAAGAACTGCACTAGGTTTGTTATGCCCTGTTTGACCAATGAATTGAAGACCTCAGACTGCAAGCTTTTCAAAAGTTTATTCAGTCTATAGATGATGATCATTCCTTGCTTTACTCAGTTTTAATGGATGATGAGACCTGGTGTTACCAGTATGATCCCCAAACAAAAGGACAAAGCAAGGAATAGTATTTTCCAAGTTCTCCAAGACAACAAATGTTGATTTCAGAAGTTATAAAATAAAGTGGTGTCAATCACATTCTTTGATAGTCAGGGAATCACTTGAGAAGAATTTGTTCCACCAAGTCAGACAGTAAATAAGAAATGGTAAGTGGAAGTACTGTCTTGTTTGGTTCAAAGAATATATCGAGTAAGACCTCAGTTTCAGGAAAGAGGAAATTGGTTCCTCTTGCATGACAATGCAGGACCTCACACTGCAGTATCAATAGAGTAACATAACACAGTCAGAGTATGTTCTTTCTTTAAAATGTTTCTGCTGCAGCAAACTTGATAAGGTTAATGAAATGTGCTTCAGTATATTACTTTATATACACAACATGTTTGCTAAATTCATTTTATTCCATGAAATGTATAACATTTTAGATGTGACCATTGTTATGCCTCAGTAAAACTTAATTCTGATTGCATCTGTGTTCATGAATTAAAGGTTGTACTATTTATTATGACTTTGTTTGTATATTAAATATCATTATACATCAATAGTAGGTCTGTCATATTGCTAGTGGTCCCTTTTAATATAGAGGTGTATATACAGTCAATTTGAGTGCTGTCTTATATTGCAGATGATAGTACTCTTCATAACTACTGTCATGAGAACCTAAAATCATATACAATCAACTTAATTAGACAGTACAGCCAAATCAAGATTAAGGGCTTCTTGATGGGTACACATCTACCAGCATCATATCCCAGAAAAACCATGATCTTGAAACTCACTACCATGAGAACCTCAGTATGGACTGAGATCAGAATAAGTCATGCTTTCTTCAAACTTTGATGCAGACTGTGTTTAAGTTTTGTGTTATACTGTCATTGAAAAAAAAAACACACACTATACATTTAGAAGTCAGTATCCTTAGCATGCACTTAACCTTGTGTTAGTATTGTGGTCTTACAGGTTATGACACCATGTTGTCTGGTAGGTAGGTTTGAAAAGAACATGGGTGCTGGATATTCTCCAAAATATTAGTACCCACCTACCAGACTACATGATTGTCATGAAGACCACATAAATCTTCACTGCCATGAAAACCTCAAATCTTACTTTGCATTAGGTTTGAGGTTTGCAAACACTTTATTGCAGCGGAGCTGTAGTGCAAGATCAGACACAAAGTTTGTGATATGACTTTCTTTCTCAGCTTTCTTGCTGTCAAACACTACCACCAGAGTCATACGAGGGTCTGTGGATGCCATAATATATGTCCTTTGATCCTGAAACAGATGATATATATATATACCACTTATTTTCAGTGTGATTTTTTAACTAGAATGTTTATTAAAATCTAATAGGCTTTGACATGTGAATGATCATGGAAACAAATACAGTAAAACTTGTGAGATCTGAGACACTCTCAGCAGTTACTAGGAAGACAGGTCTTCTAGAATGTGGTGACATGTAGTTCAGTAGACAGGTACCTTGTGCCTCCAGCTTCTGGGCTAAAGATGGAGGCAGCAGGTACCTCCAATATGTTAGTATCTATATACAAACTACATGGCATCACATCCCAGAAGATCATAATAATAATAATAATAATAATAATAATTCAATTCAATTCAATTCATGTTTATTTACATGCAATAACTTAACAGCACAGTGGCCAATTACAAAGTTAGCACGAGTATATAAGGTACAGAAAATAATTAAAACAAAATACAAATATGACAAATAAATCTGTGAGCATTAATCTAAAGAAGACTTAAATATATACATACATTTATGAATTATTACGAGTGTTGCTAATACT
>NW_019719376.1:648526-666295 GCF_002891405.2 Cryptotermes secundus | reverse complement strand
ATGCATTCAGAAAATATGTAATTAACATGTGTGTGAAAATGTAACTTTGAATCAAAGAAAACACCCAGGTCCTTAATACTGATGGTGCGTGTAATGATATCATGACAAAGCTGATACTCGTAGCTCAGAAAATAATAATAATAATAATAATAATAATAATAATAAGCCTGTCTACAAAGAACCTGGATTATATGGAAACATGACTTCATTACAAAATATATTCAGTCTCAATTAAAAGCAATGTAAAATTAACCTCTAACAAATGAACAGTTTCAACATGCAAATGAGAATGTAATGGGATACACCCTGCTTAAAATTGTTTTCAGTTAACATAATTTTACAAATTATAAATCACTCCGTCCAATGTGACCTGTAAGTTTTTATGTAGTAAAAAACTTACAGGTCACATTGGATGGAGTGATTTATAATTTGTAATTGTTATTGTGACGGACCAGAATGTAACAAATCAAAAATAACATAATTTTGTTCCATACTATGGTTTGCAGATTTACTGGAGGATGATCACTCTTTGGAGGGGGGGGGGAGAAAGACAAGGAAAGGAAAAGAAATGGTGGAAGAAATCTGAAAAATGTATACTGCTGTGTTAAAGTATAGAATACAGTATGGCACTAACAAGACTGAATGGTTAAGGAATGCCGGTCCCACTACTGTTGTCCTTCATAATGCATAACCTAAAACCATCTAGCACTTGTGTGATGTAGTGTACCTGCCAGGGTGGTCAGGACATGAGGATGGTGATGCATGCAAAACAGTCTATAGCTTCAGGAATCATATTTGTGCAACAGCTATCAATTGTAGGAATTCCCTCATCACACATTCAGGTTTCACTTATTTCTCTAAACTTACTCTAGTGTAGTATACAGTGTAACATGAATTTTCACATGATTTGTATTGTATATACTGTGCAATATGTTTTTTCTGTGTTAAATAGGAAACCTATCTGAAATTAAAAGAAACAATGTTCTGGTGCAGGATTTACTGCATATTGCAAGGCAGCACATTCTAACAAGAATTTTCTTTATCAGGGGATTATAGTGAAGTCTTCTTGAGTGACCACCTGTGTGATAATGGAGTTAGTATCCAATGTCTAAGAGACTGTCTCTTTCTCCACCATCGGGAGATGTCATGAATGGCAAGGCTGTACACTGTATTTGTACTTCAAATGTATGCACTCAGAGCCTAGTGTTCTGTCCAGGTACACGCCATTTGGGGAACACTGGCCAGTCATGCAGTCAGTGATCACAGTCTATGCTGATTTACGTGGAGACTCAGGGATGCTAACTGTTGCTGGTCCTTCATTCTGATGTTCTTTGATGAATCTGCTTCGTTGAAGCATGCTGGTGACCAAATATGAAGAAAGATTTAGATTAAATCATGTATCTCTGTTAAGGTTACAAGGGAGAGCCATCATTAAACATCAGAACAAAAGGACCAACAGCACCTCACATCCTGGAGTGTCAAGTTTAAATATGAACTGTGATGACTGACTGCCTGACTGTCTACTCTGTCCCTCATGATCCATGCCTGGACAGGACACTGGGCTCTAAAAGCATACTTTGTGGGTATAAATACAAAATGTGGCCACATCTCTTATCATGTAAACCTCTGATGATGGAGACAGAGACTTTATCTTCAGATGGCTAATCATCCTAGAAGACTTCATATCACACAATCAGCTTGAAAGCCAAATTGTATATACATACGCGGATATTACAAAACTAAAAATACCTGTGACTAACTCTATGAAAGGACACAGTCTTCTTGAACAATAAGGGAATCTTAATTGTTTATAGAAACTGTCACTGTTAAAAATGCTTTATGCAATAGGCACAATGTTCAGTTCTGTTCTTGCCTACAGTAAAGGATTATGCAACACATCTATTATACTCTCACAGTGCTACACACTTTTGCCTCTGTACTTTTAATAAAGGAATCTTTATTTCACTAAAGTAAATATAAACGAGTGGCAAAGAAATTTAGCTTTTTCCTTTTCACCAAGACTTTCACCAAACCATTCTGTAAAAATGGACAATTTTCCAAGACAGTGAGTATTTCAATTCCACGTCTGTCCTGGTAGCATGGCACATGGCATAGTTGGTTGAGGCACTATGCTACAAGCCAGATGGTCGTGGGTTGATTCCAAGTGAGGTCATTGGATTTTTTCTTCAATGTACTTAATCCTTCCAGCTGCACTACGGCCCTGGGGTCACCTAAGCCTCTAACAGAAATGAGTACCAGGGGGTAAAGGGTGGCCAGCGCATAAGGTTAACAACATACCGCCATCTCAACCTGTGGTCTGCGATGATGGCACAGGTGGCCCGCAAGCAGACATAAATTAAATTAAATTATTCAAACAAAACAAATTAAAATTAAATAAGCAAGTAAAAGTTGTTGAAATGAAATGCATACTGAAAAAAAAAAAGCTTTCTAAATTCCATGAAAATTTCAATGACCAGACAAGAATCCATATTTCCAGGGTATGAGGGTGTGACTGCGTTGTCACTAACTTCAGAGGAGGGACCACACCACGCACGCAGAAAGACTGACAATAAAAGAGGGGTGCACTGACAATATTATGGTTTTATTGCTCCCACTTTCCCTTGCTGTTTTGTTAGATTTGAAGTAAACATGTGTTGTCCACATTTCAACCAATTGGTTGTTTATTATTATTTATTACTGAAAGTTTTCCTCTTTCAATGAACGCTCAGTATATCTTCATAAGTGCTAATTGATAGCTGGACAAAGTGTGTCGTGAGAGAACTCCAGTTTTTATATACATTTTTTGGAACATTTTTGATAATGGAAAAGTGGCTTAGAACAGGGACTTTCAAAGAAAAGAAAACGAAACAGGTGATGCTAACCCTCATTGTTATGCACATGTTGTAACAGCGAGTAAATGTGATACTTTCAAAGTCGAAGAAGCAAGCAGTTCAAAGAAAAAATACAGTAGGAATTATGACGGTTCGTATTTGGAATTTTGGTTTACTTTGTGAGGTGATGAAAGTGAACAGAAACATCAACGTGTTTTGTTATGAAGTGTTGTCGAATGAGTGCACGAAACCTGCAAAACTCTGACGACATTTAGAAACTAAACAATGTGATGTGAAAAATAAGCCAATCAGAGTTTTTCAGCAACACTTAGGGACATTAAATCATGGGCAAAATATAATTTCGGTCATGGGTTCGATTAATACCAAGGCATAGGCCGCATGATAGTTCAAGCGGTTAGTTGCTGGCTTCCCACCGCGGTAGCCAGGGTTCGATCCCGGGTCTGGTCAGGTGGGATTTGTGGTGGACAAAGTGGCGCTTGGGCAGGTTTTCTCCGAGTACTTAGGTTCCCCTGCCAATTCTCATTCCGCCAAATTCTCCATCATCATAATCACCCAGGGCAGGCTACAATAGGCCAATCAGTGGCTGCCATGCCGAGTGGACCCAGTTGGACTCCACCCGCAGTAAGTGAATTAAAAAAGAAAACAGCAAGGCATTGGAAGCAACGATATGGTAGGAGACGTAGAATCTCAGTTAATCAAAAGCGTTAAGAAGAGCCCTTATTATGTGTTACAAATAGACGAGGCTACTGATGTTGCAAATGATGTGCACTTAAATATGCTACATAAGATATTCGTATGATAACAACATTCATAACAATATTTTGTTTTGTAGAACTTTGTCAACCCGAACAACTGGAGAAGAAATATTTCACACTCTCAATAATTACACAAGAGACAAAGGGATCCAATGAGAAAAATGTGTGGGCTTCTGTTCGGATGGAGCTCGTGCCCTTACAGGCAGGCATAGTGGGGTTGTTTCTAAGGTCAAGGAAGTAGCTCCAGATATGAATTGGGTACACTGTTTCATACATAGGGAAGCGTTGGCTCCAAAAGAATACCACCAGAATTTAAAACTGTGCTAAGACAAAGCTGTAAACTAGTTAATTTTATTAAGGCTTGACCATTAAGTAACAGGTTATTTTCTGTACTCTGTGATGAAATGGGCAGTAAATATACAAAACTTTTACTTCATTCTGAAATTCGCTGGATTTCCAGGGGTAGAAAAAAATACTAACAAGGTTATTTCAATTAAGGCACAAAGTTTTACTGTTTGTAAATGAACGTAATACTGATTTTGCATCACTCCTTGTTGATGAAGCATGGTTATTAGCACTATCCTATCTTTCAGACATTTTTCCTAAATTAAATGAACTAAATCTCTCCCTTTATGGAAATTCTTAAACTGTTCTTCGTGCCTATGACAAAATGAAGGCATTCAAGAAAAAACTGGTGTTATGGATTAGTTCTGTAAAAGACAGAAAATTTGCACTTTTTCAAACATTGGAATCCTTTTTAGTGGAAAATGATATTTTGGTTGAATCTGAGTTTCTGGAGAGGGTTTGTGACCACCTCAAAACTGTGAAACAGAAATTTGAAACATATTTTCCGAATAACTTTTATGAGAAATTTCTGTGGGTTTGCCATCCATTTCCAGCTTACAATCACAAAAACGACCTTTCGTTATAGAAAAAAATTGAGTTAATTAAGCTTTCAAGTGACAGTGGGCTTAAAATGCAATTCCGTGTTCTTGGTTTGGTTCGATTCTGGATCTCGCCCTCAGTGAGAAGTGAATTTCCCGAATTATCTGAAGAAGCACTGAAAATCATCATGCAGTTTTCAATAACCTATCTTTGTGAGAAAGGATTTTCATTGCTCTTTCAAATAAAAACAAAATATAGAAATCGTCTTCGTGTGAGTGCCGATCTTCAACTGAAGTTGACCAATACTGAGCCAGATATCCAGGAACTCTGTAAGGGCCGACAAGCTCAACAATCAATCAATCAATCAATCAACAATCAATTCTTTATTTGTTTAATAAAGATTAAAACTTTGTTCAATGATGATTCACTTTTAATAATTTACTTCCAATGTAATTAATTATGTTTCCATATGTATTCAAAACATGCTTTTAGATTTATCATGTTATAAACGGTACAGTAGTCCAAAATATTGGTAATACCACATAGGTTTAAAAAAAGGACTACATAACTTAGTAGTTTGTAGAATTTTTTCAGACATTTTACTGGTCCTTGGGCTTAAAAAGGTTGAGAAACACTGGTCTAGAAAATGTAAGAGCCTGAATATCTCACAACCCTATGGGCCTGTTACAGGGATAGCTTTACCTTTTGGGCATGCGGTAGCATAACTGGTTGAGGCACTATGCTACAAGCTGGAAGGTCACTGGTTTGAATCCTGATGAGGTCATTGGATTCTTCAGTTGATCTAACCCTTCCAGCCGCATTGTGGCCCTGGGGTCAACTCAGCCCCTAACAGAAATGAGTACCAGGATCTTCTGGGGGGGGGGGTAAAAGGTGGTCACCACATAATGCTGGCAACCTCACTGCCAGCTGATTGTCTAGAAAATGTGGGAGCCTTAACATCTCACAACCCTATGTGCTCTCAGCCTGCTACAGTGATAGGTTTACCTTACCTTATTTGTCCTGGTAGACACAGTATATACAGCAGTTTTAACCATCTATCCTTCTTTTATGGTGCGTATATGTATGATGCCTTCCCATCTATATATATTCCTTACCATCAACAATTCCATTTCAGTGGTCATGAAAATTTATGTGGGAACAATACTATACTGTGTGTAAAGCATCTCTGAGGGTGCCTTATCATCAGACAGTGACAGAAGTCATTACATTAACATTCCAGAGTTACTAAATTTGTTTTCAATATACAGTGGAAACTGAATTCACCATACCAGAGGTCTCACTGAGTTCAAGAGTTCTCTTCTGTAAGGTTACCTAATCAAGGCATGATGTATCCTCACATGTGTTTTAGAGAAACAGTGGTATAATTTAATATAGAGTCTGAAATTTTAGGTGTAGATAGGTCTTACAAAAATTATACAACATTTCTTAACATCATTTTTGTGTGTAAACTAGAACAACAAAATAGCATCTGTGTGAAAGTACTGCTGTATTTGATAGCCATACATTATAAACATATCTAAAAAGTATTCTGTGAAACATCTAGTACACATTAAAGTCAACAAACATGGCAGTAGTGCAAAACTTCTTGGAGTTTAAATTCTGACACTTTTCAGGTAACATAAGTTTGTACCATTAAAAATTACTGACAAAGACAACTAATTTATCAGTTAAGATCTCCACTGTAACAGTGGTGTATTAGCTTATAATTTGAGATAATTTATCTCTATACATGAGCACTTATAGAAAATCAATAGTCAAAGAACTGGGACCTTTTGTTTCTTGCTGATTTTAATGCTGAAGTGAATTGAACATAATCTTTTATCAGTCATGTAGGTAGCAGATGCAGTGAAAAGTTACTTTACAAGAAAACAGCAACCAAAATACATACATATATAATATATGGAGCCATGCTTAATGGTGTTCTTTGGTCCAAGAACATACTTTTTACTTTCCCAGATAATATATGCAGCCAAATATCAAACTCACCTTAGGGCTGAAGTAGTTTACAACTTTGTCCATAGCAGCCAGTTCACTTGCTCTTTCTGTAATGACCTTGACAACATTTGGCATATGATTTAGTGGTTTCTGCAAATAAATACCATATGGACATTCCTTTCAGTCCTCTGTACCAGCCAAGTGGTAGTTGGTTATTTCATACAGTTACACAGACCATCACATAACTATTTTCCTATAAGCAAAGCCTCATAATATTCTGATTTCTCTATTTAGTAATTTAATATTCATCGGTAATGACAAAAATTTAATGGAGTCCTTTTACTCTCTCACCTTTAGGGAACTTCTTAAGCTATCCTATGATAGGAAAATGTGGTACAGTTTGCACATAATTCAAGAATTCCAAACTGTCATTAATCTCAGGGCATCCAAGAATTGTAATATGCTTTTAAGCATGGGCATATGAAGGACTAATGAGAGAAAATTAATAACAACTGAAATGCATTTCATGAGACAAATGACAGGTTAAATCCCTTTCAAGTGTAAAGTGAATAAAGAAATATAAACAGCATTAATAAATTTCATCTACAAGAGATTTTGTATAACACTATAGAAGAAGTTGAAAACATGTTGAAATTATGAGCCCTGATAGACCCCGTCAAAATTGTACAATATCAAATGGAATAAAATGATTTGGGAGATCTGAGAAATATTGGAAATATTCTGTTTTTAAACCTGTAACAGGCTAAACAGACATAATATTGTGCAAGACAATTTCAGATTGTGCCAACTTATAATTCTGAAATATGCAGTACTGATATAGAAGAAGTTACTCAGCACACTGCCCTCATCTTGACCCATTTTACATGACATTGAAATGTTAATGTAGGGACACACCATACAGTCATATGTAGTAAGCTCATTATCTAGCATGTGTGAGGAATGCAGTTTGCTAGTTACATGAGGAAAACTCATACACTTTCACTGTATGCCTCGCATGGCAGTCATCATAGGTGATACAGTGGGACTGATGGATGGAAGAACTACCACATGGTGAATAAACATATGCACATCACAAGTTACTTTTTGAATGATGTTATAAGAATAAATTGTCTTTGAAGTGTTTTCTAGCTGGATGAGAACTATGGATGCTTGAGTACTGAATAACCACAAGTTTACTGTATATGGTACATTAAAAGCATAGAAAGACTGAGTGGGTATAATCAAATAATGAAGAATTTCGAAGTTTTTATTTCTTAGAGTATTGTTCCAGTAATGAAATTGAGACTGTTGAGAAAAGCTACACATATAGCATGCATGAGGAAACAAGAAAAATATCATGATAGTAAGGAAACCTCATGGAAACTGGACACTTAAAGATGAATGTAGAGATAAATGAGGAAGTGATATTAAATTGAGTTCTAGGGAAGTGAAGGCTGTGATGATTCAAACTGAATTAACAGCCCAATTTCAGTCTCTTGCAGTAACAGTGATGGACTTGTAGCAAGGGCAGTCCCAGAAGAGCTAAATAATTTGATGTTTCAGTTTGAGTAATAGCTATTTATTTTCAGTCTTATTAATGAAACTTTTGCAAATGTTTCAATGGATGTGTGGTTACTGCTGCACTCTCACATTTCATTTATTTGTTTTATTATTAATGCAACCTGTTTCAGCCTTACATTACTATCATGAGGTATATGAGGTCTGACAATAAAGTTTGTGAACTCGCCACCATGTGCTTGCCATGGCACCAGTGGACAGAAACCTCAGTATGATTCGATGACATTGGCATATCGGCGTTTCATAAAGTTGTGTTGCTGTTGATCTATAGCAGTCTCTTTCTATTATTGTCTGAGTGTGTTTTGGTGTGCCATGGTGAGAATGTTGGGATGCATATTAAATTTCCTGGTAAATTTGACAAGAGTGAAAGTGGAACCAGAGATATGTTAGTGCAAGCTTATGGGGATAATGCTATGAAGAAAATAGCAGTTTACAAGTAGGTGACACTTTTGTGAGGGAAGAGAAAGTGTCACTGATGAAGACAGATTAGGACAGCCTGCAGTGAGCAGAACTGAAGAAAACATTGCAAAAGTTCATCAAATTGTGCATGAAAATCGTTGGTTGACTGTCAGGAGCGTAGCAGAGCAAGAGAACATCAACCATGAAACAGCTGGAAAATCTGAAGATCTTGACATGAGGAAGGTGTGTGCAAAAGTGGTCCCAAAGGACCTGCTCACACAGCACAGTCTGTGAGGGAGTACTTAGCTAGTAAACAAACAACTACTGGAACACTCTCCATATTCAACGGATCTAGCCCCAATAACTTTTTTCTGTTCCAAAGGTAAAGGAAATATTGAAAGGAAGGCATTTAATGACATTGATGACATGAGGAGTAATACAACAGAAGCTCTGAAGTCCATTCCACAAAACCAGTTCCAAAATTGTTTTGAAGGGTGGACTTCATTCAGTATTCAGTTATTCAGTATTGAGGGGGTGGGTTACCCCATGCACCGTGACCAGTTTGATCTATTGTGCGTCCCCCTTTGAATTTCTACTGTCTCCATACCCTACCGGTACTGGTGGTCGCTGTCGTTCCCCTTCTGTCAGTGAGGTTGTCCCTCCTCTGGCAGTGGTACCTAAGCTTCCCCATCTACCGGAGGCATTGGAAACTACTTGGGCAGGAAATTTGCCTAATTTAGCTCAGAAGTCTCCTAGAGACATGAGGTTCTTTTACATGCCGTAAATCTACGACACAGGACCCACGGCTTAAAGTCCCTCCCAGAGGACTTGTTCCCTGAGTTTTTCCGCCCTTAAAAATTCCACGACCTCTGCCGGGTTTGAACCCGCATACCTTGAGTCATGAGGTGGGAACATTACCCCTAGACTATGGAGGCCTCTAAGGGTGGACATGGTGCTGGCATTGGTGTATAGCTTCCCAAAGGGAGTACTTTGAAGGCAACCACAGTGATATTCATCAATGAGGTAACTTTCACTGTAATGAGTTCGCGAACTTTATTGTCAGACCACATATCATATGTGTACATCATAAATTGTACATACATCAACCTCCTATTGAAAAAAACACAAAGTAAAATTAATTACAGGTTTAAAGTTAAAAATTGGTTAAAATATGTTTAAAACTGAAATTGTTAATGACTCCAGTTTTCTTCTTTTGAGGATGCCAGGACAGCTTGGTAGGTACAGTGACAGGCTACAGGCAGATTGGCTGTGCTTTGGTTTCTGGCAGGGACAAGATTTTTCTCTTCTCCATAGTATCAATACTGGCTCTAAGGCCCACCCAGCTTCCTGTCCAATGGGTATTGTAGGCTCTTTCCTCAGTGGCAAAGTGGCAGGGTTATGGAGCTGGCCACCCACCTCCATCTAATGCTGAGATCAAAAATGGTGGAGCTATACCTCCACCTCCCCATTGTCCTCATGGCGCAGTGCTTAATTAAGTAAGCACATGGACTACCTTTATACCTTTTATACTATAGTGCATTTGTCATATGGGTATGGTCATCTCCCATTAATTGACATAATTGGTTCCATGAAACATTGTCGATTAATGATTCATTGGTTAACAAATCCAGTTTTAACTTTTGCTTTGCTTTTCATTATAGGGACCATAATTTCATTAATACTGTTAAGAAAGTTGCAAAATGTGAGTAAAAGCAGTGAACACTGATAATATTGTACTACCACACTACCAGAATGGCTGGCTGATGTGACTTGTAAATATTGGCAATGCACCAAAGCTTTTGTGACTGTTGACTGAGTGGGGAATGACAGTTGTTTTGATACTTAGACATGTTGCAGGAGTGCCAATGTACCAAATCATCAATTAATGGGGGATGCTGTATTTGATGAAGGTCTTGTTACACATGTCTCATTTGTCAGGTATGGTGTTCTTGACACTGAATAAAAATATCCTTCGGAGAATGTGTGATTGGTGTGCCTCATTATATATACATTTTTTATGCAGGTGTGTTGTTACTAGCCCATATCTATTGGATGTGTATTCATGGTTGGTGAGTGAAGATCGTTAATTTTTAATTGCTGAACTTTGAAAAATCTGTGATAGCTGCTTCTTCTTTGACATCAGGATCGTGCCAAAAGGGACTAGTACTGTATTTTCCTGAATGGAAGACAAGTTTTCCCCCTTTAAGGGTTAAAAGGTTAAATCTTATAGTTACTTCAGAGTATGACAGGAATGTGCTGATTGCTTTATAAGGCTAGCTGTCCTGGATTTGAGTTTTTGCCAGTAAACGTTATGGGAGGTGCTAGCAAGAAGATATGTGTGTGATGCATAGGTGTTATATGAACTGTTCCAGAGAATTAATATAGTGATATCTCTGAGAGAGAATATACTAAGTGATAGTGAAATAAATGTGTAAATATCATCATGTGGTGAACAGAGTGTCACCTCTGATAAAGAACAAAATGTCAATGACAGCAGCGGCATGCAGCATGGCAGACTGGCAAAGCCAGGTGCTGAGTGACCACATTTGCCATTTACTGGCAAGCATGGCATAAATGTTGATTTAGAAGACCCCAGTAATATTCTGTAAGTGGCCATGCCATAGCTCATGCAGTTAGTCGCTGGCTTCCCACCGTGGCGGCCCAGGTTCGATCCTGGGTCTGGTCACGTGGGATTTGTGGTGGACAAAGTGGCGATGGGGCAGGTTTCCTCCAAGTACTTCCGTTTCCCCTGCCAATCTTCATTCCACCAAATGCTCCACAATCACCCTCACCTATCAGCTGGGGCTGGTACAATGGGCCAGAAGTGGCTGCAGTACAAGAGACTTAGTCCCACCCCACTAGCAACAGAAAAAACATTCTGTAATATTTCAAGTTCTTTTGTACTCCAGAAATTGTGGAACAGCCAGAAAAACACATCGGTATACCCCAAAATAAAAAAAATGATAGGTTTCAGTCTACAAAGACAGAATAATGATAATGAAGTGGAAAAATGAAAAAGCTATTTGTTTTATAAGTGCCACTCATGATGACAGAAGGGTTCCAACTAGGGTTCATGGGTATTATTATTATTATTGGAGGGGGTGGGTTTCCCCATGCACCACGACCAGTTGTTGATCTATTGTACGTCCCCCTTTGATATTCTACCAGTCCCCATACCCTGCCGGTGGTGCATGCTATCAGCCCCGTTGAGCCAACGAGGTCGGCCCTCGGTACCTTGATGCTTCCCCCATCTACCAGAGGCATTGGAAACTACTTGGGCAGGAAATTGTTGACTAATTTTGCTCAGAGGTCTCCTAGAGACATGAGGATCTTTTACGTGCCGTAAATCCACGACACGGGACCCACAGCTTAAAGTCCCTCCCAGAGGACTTGTTCCCTGAAATTTTCCGCCCTTAAAAATTCCACGACCTCCGCCAGGTTTGAATCCGCGTGCCTTGAGTCATGAGGTGGGAATGTTACCCTAGACTACGGAGGCCACTGGGTTCATGGGTAAGACATGCAGAAGCCCAAAGTAGTCAATGATTATAATTCCAGGATGGGAGATGTGGACCTCAGTGGTACTTCATAAGCCATCATAGCACAAAGGGGGAGGGATATAAAAAATCACTATCATTTGACTCTGAATTCATATTTACAAAACAGAAAATGGCAGCAGAATTTTCAGAATGGAATTTCAAGTGACACTTATACAAAATTTAATTTCAAGATATCATATGAGAGAGAAGAGACTGTCAGGCAGACCACCAACAACTGCACCATCACCAAGAATGAATGCACCTCACTATCCCTCCTACATTGCTGTCACAGTGTCAAAGCAAAATCCATGTCAGCATTGAGTTATGTGCTACCGACAGGGTTAACGTTGTGAAACAAGGTACAACTGCAAAACCTGTAGGGTGGCCCTGTGTGCTGCATCCTGTTTCCAACATTACCATATGGCAGCTGACTTCTACAGGTGTGAAAGGGGATTGAGGTTCAACAAGTGGCTAAGAAGTGTCTGAAAAGATTTTTGTGGCCAGAAAGCGTACTATGGGCTGGTATAGAAAACTATACCATAATTATAAAGACCATCACCATACATGCCATTGGAGTTGCTGTAATGTGTGTGGTGGTATAATCATTTTAAATGATGATTTCATAGTCTGTATGAGAGAACAATTTTGTAGTCGATGTTTGGAAGAATAAATAAATTATTGCACAGTTCATTAATCCACAATAGCCCTGAGCTTGCGAAGGTAGTACAAATTCAGCACACACGGCAGTAAGAAATGTCTGTTATCAATGACACAGCTGGAGCTGTAGCGGGTCAAAATTGAATGCTGCAATAATCAAAGATGTGTGTGTTTAGGCTGGAGGTAATTTTGTCAGTCAGCTTCTATGATCATGCTTTGTTTCTAAACACTAGGCGCCAGTCAAGACTGCATACAGTGAATGTGCAGAAGTTAGACATATCTTTGCAGTCACATACTTGGAACTGAAATGCATGCCAGTGGTCAGTGGCATACTTCTTGAGAATAAAGCCAAAAGTACAGAATTTTACTAAAAATATATACATAAAAATCAACGTAACGACTATATAGATGAAAATATAGATATATGTGTGTGTGTGTGTGTATCAACTCTGATAATTGGTCTATCAGAGACTTTTTGTTTCGTAACTTTATAATGACACACAGTTGAGATAGTGAATTTTAAAATGGGAGCAACAATTATGAAATTTAGTGCCGCATTAACAAATTTAAATGCCCAGGAAATTTTAATGTCCCACTGTGGGAGAGATAACATGGATTTTTTATATATATATATATACACACACACACTTTAACTTGTTCAGGATCATTTAAAACAATTTTATTCTGAATAGCTCTTTGTTGGGGCTGGTGTTTTGACACTGCTGGGACAATAAAGAATTCCAGTGTAGAATCACTGCACCAGAGGCTCATGACCATGACAGCAGACCTCTCCAGAAATGATAGTGAAAGGTTTTATAAAATGCTGTATAACTGATGAACTGGATGGAAAGACAGATGATGAAGTTGGGAATGCTGACAGTGAACATGAGAGTGTAAGCAATGAATGTGAGACAGAAGAGGGCAACTGGGAAGACAGTGAAACTAAGACAATATGAATGGTGAACAGAGTGAGAATTATGATGCTGAATAAAGGCTAGTGACATCAAGAAGGAAAAATCACCTCAATAAATTCCAATTAGAACATGTTTTCATATATTTGTTTTTTTCCTCACATGTTTGTAGTAGGATCATGAAATCAATTCTGGAAATTACTTCTTCTGTGCACACGACTCCTAATGTGCAGTCATCTTGCATTCAGAATCATCCATTCAAGTAAATAGAGTGACACATTTTAGTACACCATGAAAATGGCTAGTGTTATAAATTATTACACTGAAAAAATGTGTTTACTAGAGAAAATTCTCACTCTCATCTCAATTCTTGAAAATTTTCCAAATCCTCGCATATACCCACAAAATGGTATTTTAATGGGATCACTGGTACTCTATATTGGCACAAATATTAACAAGTAAATAACAAACAACATATAATGAGAAAGCAATACAGCAAGTAGTGATAACTAAATTAATGCTAATGGAATTCAGGCTAGAAACCTAGTTGTGACCACATCAGTACTGACAGGCAGATTGCATGGGTTCAAATGGTACTAAAAGCAAAGATGTTTATATGGTTCTTTCACAAAATGTTTTGCATCCAAACTTTTTCCAACTCCAGATGATCACATGAATTCCTAGAACTCAAAAGTTATTAATTTGTGGGTAATGGTTAGCCACATACTTTTATTTCGTTATTTTATGACAATATATCAATTGCTTGGGTGACATATAGGATCAAGTAGGATACTGGAAAAGTAGTTGTAATCTGTTTTGTGGTACTCCCAGAAATTACTTGAAAGAAACAAGAAAAATTACTCAAACTCTCAGCCATAATAGCTAGTCAGTGTTGAAACCAATCACACACATTACCACTGTCTAACACACCACACACAATGTATGTGTGACATCGAAGAATTATGAATATTGATGTGGTGTATTCTGGCATTACCATCTGTATATGGAATGAGATACTGGTTGGGAATAAGGAAATTTCAGGCTACTGAAATTGGAGGCTCTTGACTATATTAAAAAAATATCAGTAAAATCACTTTACTTATTGGTATCTGTATTACAGTAGCTGTTGAAAGGTGTGTTCTCCAACATCCAAGCACATTTCACACTTACACAAAGAATTCTGTTGAAATTAGGCTGTTTTTATGGTCCTGACAAATCAGAGGCACCAGTATCCTAGCATAACCAACAAAATTACTTTCTCTTGAATTTATTTCAAGGCTAGATATCTTGGTGTGGTATCTGGTATCAGCACATGCTTTGATTTATGCCTCTTCCTGTTGCCAAATGGGCTGGTTTTATGCTGCATTTGGTTAATTTTTAAACACATGGTCTGCTAGGTAAAAGTGAATTTGATACCACCAGCAAACTTTGTAAATGTCTGTCATAAGATCTTTTCTTCTTTAAAAAGAATGCATAGTTTGGAATTATATCTTCTCAAAATTGGACACACACACAGACAATGCTCACAAATTACAAGCTACAATATAAAAAAATGTTCGGTATAAATAAACTGCACACATGTTATCATGGTAGCATCCTTGTGGCAGACTATATTTACTTTCTTCATGAGTGACTGTGCCCTGACTGGTGGATGGATAAAAGAACCTTGCACAGAATGCCAGAAACTGTCAGCTATGTATAATACATACATTTAAGATCTATATTACATTCATAAAATGACTACAACTACTTAAATATCACTTACTGTAGGATAGCTGAAAACAATTGGGTAATTCTCCAGATCTTGTGGGGATTCAACAGGTTTATTTGGATGATGGTAACCTGGTCCTTTGAAATCTTCCAATCCACTTGCATCAAATACTAACATCACAGCTGTAGCATCATAACGTCGTTGAAAATTCTGAATCCTGCAATGTTTGTTCACAAATATTTTGTTTTATCAAGAAACATAATGCTAATATTAATGGTTTTACTATAAAAGTCAAATAGCTTTCTTCACAGTAACAAGAAGACAGATCTCATCACTTAATAACATTGTAATAGTCTCACATAACTTCTATATTATTTAATCTCCCCTCCCTTCCCAGTAAAGTAGTAAATTTAACATTTACTTAAGCCCTGTTGTTGTTCACATTATACAAGACCCAAGTTTTCTAAACCCACAAATATAAATGACATTTTAATGTGATAATCTTCTTTAACTTATAAGTCATGTAGCTTCACATAAGATTCTTGCATTCCTCATTTACTTGCTGCCAGTCACTCCCTAACTTTGTCAACCACAAGACAATGGTCAGCATTGGTCATCTCTTCTCGAAGATCAGACATCAGTATCATCTGATTTCTGTACTACCATTAATCTACCCTGTACTTTTCTAATTCCCTTGCTACTGTTTTCAACAAGCCTGGGCCACAGAATCCTGCCAGTATAGTACAATTCACAGAATTATATCATGCATTTGACATTTCATATCACATTTAATCCTGTTACTGCCAAGTCTCATACATCAAATTAGCAAGAACTGCCAAGTTGTTTCATAAGAAGTGAACAGCACAAGAGAAACCTTTATGCCAAACATCAAAAAGAGTATGTGTTACAAATCAGGAGTGGGGATAGCACAGTCAGTATTGCGACTGCCTACGGGCCAGACAACAGAGGAGTCAGAGTACAAGTCCTGGTGGGGTCAATAATATTCTCTTCTCCACATTGTCCAGAATGGTTCTGCAGACCACCAAGCCTTCTATCCAGTGGGTACCAGGGGCTCTTTCCCCAGGGGTTAAGCGGCCGAGGCGTGAAGCTGACCACTCACCTCCAGCTAGTGCTGAGGTCAAGAAAAATGGATCTACACATCAACTCCCCCATATACCTTCATGGCATAGTGCTTAATTAGTTAAGCAAAGGGACAACTTTACTTACTTTTTTTTACTATGTGTTAAAATCAGACATTTTGCATGTTTGTGCCATCTCTTTCCTAGAACGTATCACTTACTTGCTACAAAGAATTACAATCTGTGTTTGGCCAGCCAGTATTGTAGCAGGCCTAGAAGTATCTACCTTATTGGCTCAAGCAGTGTACTGGTAGGTTAAGAAAGCATATTCTTTGCAATCAAGAACAAAGATCCTACAAATTATGAAGTGAGTTTGTTTCCATTCCTCTGGTACAGATATCACTGCCAATCTACACTACTAATACAACTGCGGTAAACTTTGTTTACATACTTGTGGCAGTAATCATTAGTCTGTAGCTTGCTGCAGAGAGCTTTCATCTCTTGAGGAGACGTTTGTTGTGCCAATGTTGAATGGAAGTAGAGTGAGAATTTTGCCAGAAAAGCTGTCTTCAACTTCAGTAACCACTGCAAAAGTGCTGGTAATTGACTTGTTTTCAGGAAAGTAGCCCCAAAACCCAGTTTCCAGGACTAGAAACAGAACAGCAATCAACTTCGTGAAACTTCTTTTTTATGCTATTCCCATTTGAAATAAACAGGACATACAAAATTATGTTGTACAGAACATGCAGTAGCAATAGTTTAATAATCTCACTGAAAAAAGCATGCTATAATCATGTTTTCTTAAATGTCTTGATTATCAGGAATTCTCTCCAGTCACTTCCCATTCTCATGACATTTCTCCCAGATATCCATACTGATTGTTACCAACACTTGGTTCAAGAAGCCAAAGAGAAGAATTTACACATGGAAGGCACCTGGGGATTGGAGGAGGCATCAGCTGGACTACATCCTTGTGAAACATCGATTCAGAAACAGTGTGAAGGTTGTGAAGACGCTTCCTGGGGCAGATATTGACTCTGACCACAACTTACTGGTTGCCAAGTTCCGAACCAGGTTGAAGAAAATTATAAGATTTTGAAAGCGCAGACCCAGATGGGATTTGGAGAATTTATATGCTCAAAGACAAAGCGTGCAAGAGACCCTAGAAGAGAAACTCGGTGCAATTGAAGGTGAAAACGGAAATGCTGAAGCGCAGTGGAACAATATAAAAGAATGCATGTTAGATATTATCAGTGATTTGGTTGGTAAAGTTGAGAAGATAGCAAGAAAACCATGGGTTACACAGGAGATAAATGGAGGAGTGAAGGAAATGGAAGAATGTCAACAATGAAGAGGGCAGGAGGAAATACAGGAGACTGAGGAATGAATTGAAAAGAGCCACGGACAGGGCCAAAAAGGAATATCTTGAGAAGATATGTAATGAGATTAT
>NW_019719376.1:641507-647464 GCF_002891405.2 Cryptotermes secundus | reverse complement strand
TTCGAAATGTGGTGTTGGAGAAGGATGGAGAAGATCAGTTGGACCGATTATGTCAGAAATGAAGAAGTGTTATTTAGAGTCAGTGAGCAGAGGAATATCCTGCACGAAATAAGAAAACGGAAGGCTAATTGGATTGGTCATGTTTTACGCAGAAACTGCCTTCTAAAAGAAGTTATTGAAGGAAAGATAGAGGGGCGGATAGAAGTGACAAGAAGACGAGGAAGAAGATGTAAGAAGATGCTGGATGACCTTGGGGACAGAAGAGGGTACTATCATTTGAAGGAGAAAGCTCTAGATCGCACTAAGTGGAGGAATTGTTTTGGAAGAGACTGTGGACCTGTCGTCTTGACAGATTACTGATGATGATGATGATCCATATTAATAATGTATTACTATCTCCTTTTTGAACTTCCAAAAGTTTCTCCACCAGAATTCTGAATGTACTTCTAGTGTCTCCATTCAAGCTTTGTGTCTAGAGCATTGTAATCTCCTAGTTTCACTCTTCTAACAATAACACATAACACATTGACATACACAGTGTGTCCAGGATCCATTAAGACTCATTTTTTTTAAATTTTGCCGTGTAATGCCATCTGTTGGCAAGTTGTGGCGTTAAGATTCTTGAAGTCTCAGCTGTGGCTGTCTTATAATTTCAAAGCGCAAGCATCGCTGCATCATGTGTTCTGACCTTGAATGTAACAGTACTGTTCTGACTCTCGTCGGAAAATGGCAGTTGAAGAGAGAAGCAACATCAAATTTTGTTTCAAGTTAGGCAAAATAGCCGGAGTAGTGTACAAAATGATGAAAAGTGTGTACAGTAGTGATTGTTTGAGTCGCTCGAACACTTCTCGATGGTATGCTGTATTTTGTGATGGCAGGGAGGACAGTGAAGACGCTCCACATGCATCAAAGCCGAGAACAAGTTGCACTGGAGAAAATGTGAAAAAAGTGACCGAAATCCTTGCATCAGACAGATGTGTTTCTGCAAGACTCATTGAGGAGCTTTTGGGAATACCAAAAGGTACTCTGCATCAAATTTTGACTGAGGATTTGGGCAAACGGAAGGTCTGTGCACAGTTTGTACCACACGCACTGTCAGGCAATGACAAACATGCCAGAGTGGAACACTGCAAAGACATGTTATGGTCAGCCCAAAGGGATACAAAATTTACAAAATCGATTGTTACAGGTGACGAGACATGGTGTTTTCAATATGAGCCTCTCACAAAGTGGCAGAGTGCAGTGTGGCGGAGCCCAAAGAAGCCAGCCGAAACCAAAGAAAGTGCACATGCAAAAGAGTCGAGTAAAGACACTGCTAACCGTTTTCTTCAATTCCAAAGTAATAATTCACAAGGAATTTCTGCCAGAAGGTCAAACAGTGAATTCTGATTATTAAGTCCTCAATCGTTTGTGGGTGAGAATTCTTCAAATTCGACCTGAATATCCTGGTCGTTCCTTCACGACAATGCCCCACCCCACAAATCAAAGATCATGTGCGATTTTTTGGCCAGAAAAGGGATCACAGTCCTTGATCATCCTCCATATTTGCCAAATTTGGCTCCAGCAGATTTCTGGTTGTTCCAAAAAGTTAAGTTGGCGATGAAAGGAAACCATCACAACACCATCCAGGACATCCAAAGGGAATGTACCATAGTTTTAAATGCAATTCCACAAAAGGAGTACAGTGACTGTTTTCAAAAACTTTTCAATCGATTCCAGCTATGTATTGATTCAGAAGGAGACTATTTTGAATAAAAAAGAGTGAAATTTTGAAAATAATTCATGTCTTGTATTTTTAATTAACACAGTTCTAATAGAACGTGGACACACTGTGTATTGAACACATATTTATGTTGATAATATAAATTTCAAATTTTCTGTTTAAAAAAATCTTCCACTCCTTTCTTCAATTCCCATCTTGGTTTCCACTTGCTAGAGGGCTATCCACATCTGTATAAAGTTGTTGTTGTGTACCTTAATATATGTAATAACTGGTCATCATCTTATTTACTGATGCCATCCACATGTTCATATAATGTCCCCAGGAGAGTGAATAATGTGGCACAAAATACTCAGGCCTAACCCCACTCTTTCCAGTAATACCCTACCCCTCAGAAAAATGTATTTAACACTTATAAAGTTATGGGAAAAACTGTGAAAAGGATGCATAAATAATGTAAATAAATACTGTCATACCTATCAGTTAAAGGCTGATTACTCACTTTCATTTTCAGAAGACTAATGGACAAATTTTTATTCTTTGCTTCACTGTATAATGAAGATACAAAGTGTACTTGAAATTGTCTCTTTTCGTTATTATTCAGTATTGCATGTCTGGGATGAGACAATATATCAGTTTCACAGTAGAGTGATTGCTTGGTTTTCAGTGTCATCCATTAATGATCTGCCTTCTGTAGGGTCCCTTTTTGTGTATTAACGATATGTTTATGGTATGAATGCTGCATGAAAACCTGTTTGGTTAGCAATTCAGCAAGAATTTGAGGGGTAAGGATAAGGAAATTGCTCAACCTGGAGAAATGGTGGAGCTTGAAGTGAATCACACTGATGTAGAAGACCTTATTCAGGCTCACAATTGGGGGCTCACTACTGAGGATCTTCAAGAATTGAACAACTTCATTGAACATGATAGTGAGAAGGAGGAATAAAACCAAGATGACATCATGTCCATTCTGAAATCGAAGAATTTTTTACTGCTTGGGACAATGAAGAGACCGATCCTCAGATATACAGCCATAGAACAAACAGAACTGTTCCTCTGCAATTTTGAGGACAAAGGGATTTTCTACTTCAGCAGGTTGTTAATGAAGAAGAGGAGGTCAGCACAGTAGTCAACTCTTGATAGTTTCTTCAGAAAGAGACCAACTTTGGAACCATCAAACTTTCAAGTCAGCACCTCTAATGATCCCTCAATTTTTATTTTATGCTCTATTTATTTCTTATTTATCCATGTTCCTCTTAATATTAATACCTCAAAGTTCTTATAATGTTTATTTATTAAAATTGCATCTTTAAATACAACAAACTATGTTTTTAGGGTGAATAGTGTCAACTACTTCAACAAGTACTTCAAGTTCATTCATTCATTCATTCATTTATTTTTCGTTCCATGGATCCACAATACAAGTGAGATATAGGACATGTCCATACAGTGATTATTCTTAAAATTAATAGAGCAAGAACTAAGTACATAAATACAAAAAAAGTATAAAATACAAATACAAAAACAGAAACAAATCAGAAACAAAACATGTAGAATCAAATAGATTCCAGTCATATAAGTTAATTTTGATGAAACATGCAAAGTATTCAATTAATAATAAAAACTGTGGTTTTTGTGGAACAAATTAAAACCATTAACTGAGGAATCACTGTATATGATGTATTAAATTAGTAAGAGACTGTGGACCTGTCGTCTGACAGATTACTGATAAATGAATTTCTCAGTAGAACAATTAGTAGTGTAGTTGCTTGAGGCACTATGCTACAAGCTGGAAGATCGAAGGTTCGATTCTTTGTGAGGACACTGGATGTTTCAATTGACCTAATCTTTCCAGTCATACTATGGCCCTGGCATCACCTCAGCCTCTAATAGAAATGAGTACTAGGAATCTTGCTGGGCATAAAGGGTGGCCAGCCAGTCTGTAAGCCAGATAATCTCACCACCATCTGTGAGCCAGTTGTCTAGAAAATTTGGGAGCCTTGATGTCTCTCAACCCCATGGGTCTCCACGGCCTTTTACAGGGATAGTTTTACTTACTTACTTATGGTGCTGAACCATTCTTGAAGAGCCGCCAATTGTGCAGCTACTCAAGAATTTCCCAGAATATTGTGAAACTTGAAGGTTCATTACCATGTTTACAAGAACCCTCCACCGGTCCCTATCCTGAGCCAGATCAATCCAATCCATACCATCTCTCCAAGATCCATTTTAATATTGTCCCCCCACTTACACCTTGGTCTTCCCAGTGGTCTCTTTCCTTCTGGCTTTCCCATCAATATCCTATATGCATTCCTCTTCTCCCCCATTCATGCTACATGCCCTTCCCACCTCATCCTCTCCTTGACTTGATCATTCTAATTATACTTGGAGAAGAGTACAAGTTATGAAGCTCCTCAATATGCAGTTCTCTCCAACCTGTCTCTTCATCTCTCTTCAGTCCAAATATTCTCCTCAACTTTACATTTCTTTAATAAACACATGAACAAATTTGTCTTTACATTAAGAATCCAGATGTTTGTTGCAGTCACTGGTTATTCAATTTAATGAACTGTCACTGTTCCAGATATTTCTCCATATACTATATATAATGATGATAAGTATGTAAATTGACTGAACTGGAATGGCTAACTGGCAAACATACCTCTCTGTTCTGAAGTCTGGATTCCCAGGCAGTAAGTCGGGTGAAAGCGAGATGAAGTAACATAAGAGATGGAAGGAAATTCCACAGCTGCATTTCAAGTTGTGCTCTCAGCAAATGGATGAGTACTTCACATTCCAGGCTGTAGAGTACTTCATTCATTAGCACCTTACATTTATAATTTAAAAAATGACACAAAGTTTCTTCTAAATGTAATTTAGATATGTCAGATTCCACTGTCCAAGGTCCCACAATTTAATTCCCAAAATGGCCGTAGTATGTCGCTGGGGTGTTGAGTCAAGCAAACTCATGTACCCAAGCATGTTTGGACAAGTTCAGACTTGCGTTTACATGAGCCGCAGACCAAATGAGTCGTTTGTTCTCAAGCAGCAGAGGAAGTAGTACATGTCCGTGGCACAATGGTTGGGGAAAAATGAGTGACAAGAATCTGGAGCAGCGAATAAACATAATGTTTTGTGTGAAGATTGGTAAAAGTGCTAGTGAAAAGTCAGCCCTATTAACAGTGGCTTAAGAATACACTATGAAGAAACTGAGGGTTTTTGAATGGCATAGGCAGTTGAAGGAAGGGCAAGATGTGCAAGAAGAGCCAAGAAGTGTTCTTCAATCACTAGGGGATAGTTCACTGTGAATTCAATGCACAAGGACAAATGGTGAATCAAGAGTGTCATTTGGAAGTGCTGACAAGGTTACGGGAATCTGCTCGGAGGAAAAGATCCAAACTTTGGCCTGACAAGTGGATTCTCCATCATGATAATACTCCTGCACATGACGTGTTAAAGAGTCTGCAAGTTCCTGGATAAGGAATCCATTACAAATATGGATCATCCATCTTATTCACCTCACCTAGACCCATGAAATTTTTGGCTCTTTCCAAAATTAAAAAATGCCCTGAAGGGACAAAGATTTGCTGACATTCCTGACATCCAGTGCAATGTGACATTACTGTGAGGTATTTCAGAAAAAGGATATTCAAGACTGTTTCCGGCAGTGGCACCATTGTCTCATGAAGTGCATAGCTTCACAAGGAGAGTACTTTGAAGGCAAAGCAGCCACTAGTGCACAGGTAAGGAAATTTTGCTTTCACAGTGCCATTCCAGGAATTATATTGTTGCACCTTGTATGTATGTATGTATGTATGTATGTATATATATATATATATATAAAACTCCTTAACAGCATGTTTACAGAATGTAAAAGTATTACCATATTGTTAGAGACTTGAATTTTGTATGGTCTGATTTTAAAACCCTGAAAACATACTACTAAAATGTTGTCATTACTGTCAGCTTCTTATTGTGATGTTTTAAAAATTTCTTTGGCACTTTTCATACTTACACAGATGCAGCCAGCCAATCAGCTGCTGAATTACAAAGCTTGGATATACTTTTACACAAATGGATTATATGATGAGAAAAGCAGAACGTTTATCTTTAACCTTTAAATGCCGGACTTCTGAAATGGTAGTAAGCTTGAGCTGGCCAGAGTTTATTAAAATGCCCGTCGCTACTCTGCATTTAAATGTCCGTTCCTGTTAGAGCGCTTAAACAATTTTAAGCA
>NW_019719376.1:632859-641096 GCF_002891405.2 Cryptotermes secundus | reverse complement strand
CAATAAAAGTACTGGCTTGTGGATGAGTTTGGGCATAACTCATACGTATATTCTTTTTTGCTGTTGTTCACATAGGTATCATTTTAATTCCTTTATTATTGTTTTACTCAAGTCTGTCTGGTAATTACTACATTTAAAAATAAATATTTAGGACTGTGCACGCACTTCTACTAGCAGAGTTTATATGACTGACTGGCCAAAACGGGGTACTTTGACCATGACGACCATACTCTTCACTGGCCCGATCAGGGCACTTCAGATGTTAAAGGTTAATATGAGAACATAAAATCTGTTTTGGCCCACAGTTGTGTTAATTTAGTGTGCTTGTTCACACTCTGAAGTATTGTCCATAACTTTACGCCATAGTAGGACCACTCAAAATCAGGTTTCAGAAAATTACCCTTACACTTGTACAAGCAAACATGCTATGAAGTTTATAGGCCCTACCAAACACCATGAGAGAATGTCATCTGTTTGATGGGAACTTTTAATGATTTCAGTGGAAGAACAAGACCCATAATATGAGACTGTCACAGTTGAGTGGGTCTAACTCTTGTTTGCATTCAGAGTTCTAGATTCATATCGTGGGCTGGAAGCCAGCTATATGTACCAAAGATTTTCATAGTTTTCCTCAGTCTCTCCTGGTGAATGCCAACCATGACTGCTTCCTTCCACACCTTCCACTCTCCACTGATCATCCTACTATTCAAAGTTATACAGTCAGAAAAGTACTATCTTCTGGGATTTGCGGCTGTATAGTCTGGTAGAAGTTCTAATAGACTGCTTGGCATAAAATCTTAGTAGAGAGTATGTACTTTTCACAGTCACTGCTGTGAAAATCTCAAATGCAACTACAGAGTCTGAGCTAAAGGCAGCATTGTTAAATAAACCGTAAACAAATGTAATAAATCAGGGACCCTAAAACAATGACTTGCAGACAGGACACAGCCATTAGAAGTGTATGTCATCAAGCCCAAAAGAAATTACTGTTAAAATTTTTCAGTATAATATATGTGAATTTCATTTCCTTCAGTTAAGTACATACAAACATACATACATCAGCA
Organism: Cryptotermes secundus; assembly: GCF_002891405.2. Taxonomy (NCBI): domain Eukaryota; kingdom Metazoa; phylum Arthropoda; class Insecta; order Blattodea; family Kalotermitidae; genus Cryptotermes; species Cryptotermes secundus. Next base: position 640,032 of record NW_019719376.1, on the reverse strand, counting down.
TTTCAGAGTATTCATAAGCGTGCAACTGGCACTGAATATAAAACTTGTCAAACAACAGTCACAAGACAATCACAGATAAAATCGCAGAGACATCAATTCAACCACAGTTAAAATCTAAATTGAATACCTCAATTAGATACAATGTTACACATACAATTATACCAACAATCATTCTAAATTTGTGAAGAGATGAAGCAGAATCTATTTTTACAAGATAGTCAATAGATTCACTTACTGATTAACTGAAGTGATAGGTCTAGGTCAAAAAGAGTTTATCTTCTAGGAAGTCGTGTTGTGTAATACAGCACAAGGCTGACTTCTACCAGACTTCACAGTATTACATCCTAGCTTAGAGCTGTCGTTTTAGGCCCTCTTCAGAAGTGTGCCAGACATTTGAAGAAATGTACATGGCATGTTTTAAATGCAACGATTGTTTCAAAACTGCAAAAACTCTGTAACATTTCTATTACTAGCATAGTACATTACTTACTTACTTCTTGGCTCTATAGTCCTTAAAGGACCTTGGCCTCCTTGACTACAGATGTCCAATCTCCTGTTATTTTTCTTTTGTCTGCATCTTTTTAAGAGAATACATTACCTGAGCATATTCCCTATAGGAGTAACACACATCTGAGGAACGGATGGTGCATTTCTTTCCATAATATCTTTAACTTGCACAAGCAGTTCTTCATATTTCATCTGTTTTCCCATGCCCATAAGATGCATCTTTTCATAGCTAAATATTAAGCTAAGGAATTTTGTGTAATATTGTCAATCACCTCAATTCTGTGATAATGGCTGATTCACTAATATACCATGTGTATACTTGATATGTCCATTCTCTGAATATATTTTCATTTTTAAGTCAGTAGCTGTCATTACTCTGACATGTGACACTTCTTTTATCATGTAGCATTCACAGAGATACTAATCTAGTACATTTATTATCACCTTTGGAGTGGAATTTATTAAATGCAAGGTAAAAAAGTAAAGTTGCCCCTGTGCACAAACAGGTGCTTGCTCATCTGTGAGAGAATATTTGCCTAAGTGTCCCAAAAGGTAGGCAGGCAATGGCTGGGTTTTCTCCATGTCTATCCCCCAGTACATTGGTTCCTGATTTTCCTCACCCACTGTACTCGTATACTACCAATTTCACACCATGTGGGTTTGACCTTTTTCCACAAATTCCTGGCCCTTGTCACATAAAGGACATGACGGAGATTAAAGTGGCTGCATTATATCAGGTTGAACATGACTACTTCCACAGATATTTCACAGAAATGTATTAATGCTGGCATAAATGTGTAGGTGCATGAAGATGATATTCTGAAGGTGCCTAGGCCTAAGGTCTTCTAGGGGCTGAAAATTTGACATTTGGCTCTTATCCCGCAATATACATAGAAGTTACCTTACATAAACTGCTTACTGTATAATTAAAATCATGTTCATGTAACTTTCACAGTTTAATCACCCTTGTATTAACTGAGCCTGACCTGTGCTGGCAGGCCTGTGTTTATTCAGGAGACATTCTTTGAATTCCATCCTGACAACATTTTCATTCTTTATTTCCTCAAGAATAGAGATCAATACATACTGTGAGATCGAGAAAATTCTGAATTCTTTATTTTCTGAAGGATACAGATCAATTAATTCAATACGTGCTGTGAGAAACAAACACAATTCATTAGCAACTGAGGTGATTGTCTGTAGCTCATTGGAAAATCCAGGGGGCAGCCGATCTGAATTACTAAGTCTTGTGGCCTCCTCCACTCGCCTGAAGTCTGATCGAGCAGACTCATACATTGTCTTCAAAGAATTCTGAAACAGGTGCACTCACAATAACGGATTTCTGATATTTAAAATTGCCACAGCTACTGAAGAGAGTGTTACAATTTTGCAGTCACAATGGTAATCATTTTAACATACAAGAATTATTTTCAGCCACAGAACTGGTAACTTCGACAGCACTTTTATATACTCCATTACTACAGGTGCTTTGGTTATATTTGCATCTGTTTAAATATTGTATTTTGGAACTTTATACACTAGTTATGTTTATTGCTAGGTGGTGGTGGTAATGATGCCATCCTCGGTGAGGTTGGCCAAGCCACGCTGTGTCTTTGGTGGGGACGTATCATGGACCAGGGATGTGTTGGGACACAGCCTTGGGACACCTCCTCATGGTCCCGCCGGGCAACAACAGTCTTGGGGGTCTGGATCAGTATGACCTTAGAGGGCTGGTGGCATAATGACTCTTGGGTGTCACTATGGCGTACCTGGGATGAATGCGGGAGAGCACTCCTATAGGGTAGTTTCAGCTATTTCAGTTGTCTCCCTAGAGTACTGATAAGGTGCCGCAAGCCTTAGGGCTCAACACTCAAACGGTTTGACCAACCCATGTGGAGGGGTGGGAATGGGGGGAGCTCATAAGACTCCCCAGGGGCAACTTTCGGTGCCCTGGTCACAACCTCATGACTAACTAGTGTCACACTCCCATTAATCTTCTGGGATATCCCACTCCCCTTGAACAGGCACTCTGGGTCCTGGAGGCTTGTGAGGGTTTCATTCAACAGGACCAGACCATCTAAGCCAAAGTGTGAGGCATCGTGCTGAAGGCTGCATGGCACTGGGGTGGAAATTAGCCAGTGTCTTGAACAATCCCCTCGGGGCACCAGGCAGCACCCCGTTGTATTTATGCCTTCCACCCGTATGGGGCACTGCGGGTAGTGACCTTTTAAATTCCCAAAACTCGTGGGAGCAAAATGAAAGAAACCAAAAACAAAACCGGTCATAAGGACCTTAAACTGAAGGGGGACCCCCCTACAAGGGGATCCCTATGAGAAATGCTTCAGCAGGGGGCTGGAAGCTCTAGTGAACCACTAAGGGACCCAGGTGCAGCCAACGAACCTGCTGTTGAATTTTAAGCCAAAGGCAGGGACCAACCAGTGGTTCAAACCTTCCTGAGGCAAAACCAAAAACTCTATTGGGAGTCAGTAGTACTGACATACCACTATAGGGGGCTAGTACCTCTAATACACCTGCAGCAGGAGAAGGACTGGAACACCTAGTCTCTGGAGTAGGTAGCATCCGTCTGGCGAAGAAAGCCCTGTCTGGATGCACTAGACAGAAGTTAAGAAAGGCAAGAGCTGGGGCAAGCAAAGCAGGAACTGGGGGCAGTCAGCAACCAGGAAATGCAGGCTCGTCCAAGCACGGAGAAACGCGCACCAGCATCTTTAAGAGCCCAAGGTCGGAGGGCAGTAACCCTACAGAAATGGCCATAACTCCGAAAAGGCCCAGGGACTCTAAGAGACCAGGGACTCACAAGGAGGCTCTGACCAACATAAAAGTAGCTATCTTCAAGGAAACTTATCCTGAGGACAAGCTTACCGAAGATGACCAGAATGTCATTCTGGAAGCACTGGCAGAGGTGTTACATAGAACTCCAAAGGGAGAACTACCACACATGAAATCCTACAGACTAGTGCGAGGTGCACTTATTTATGCATGTGCCGACCATCAATCTGGTCAATGGCTCACCAAAGCCATTGACAACCACAGGCTGGAATTAGGGGCCAGGCTGAAGGCTACTGATGCCAAGAACCTGCCCAAGCCTGTTAAAGTGGCTCTCTGGATTAGGGACAAAGTTGCCCAGAATCAGGAAGAGCTGCTGAAATGGATTGCAGACCTCAATCTAGGACTTCATACAGAGAACTGGAGGGCACTAGATAAACAATCTGAGTCGAAAGACCAAAGGCTTATCTTATACATAGACCGGGACTCCCATACTATTATACAGAGGACGAGTTATAAAATATTCACAGGACTCTCACAGGAGACTGTTAAGGTGCTCAATGATCCTGAGGATCAGCGCCGGGCAGAACCTGTGTCAGATACAGCATCATCCAACTTGGTCTCTGAGGGGGAAGGGGATGATGTATCCACTCCCTCAGTTGACCAGAAGAGAATATGTGATGAGAAGGAGGCAATCCCTCCTCCCGTCAACCCGACCTTACCAGATCAGGGATCTCCTTCAGAAGAAACTAGGTCTGATAGAGTAAAAGGTATTTAGGAGGACACCTTTCCAGCATTACAGAATGAACACACAGCATACATACATACATACACACATGACATTTACACATAAAATATGATTCATTCAGATTAATCTACCCCACAGCAAGGCTGCTACGGCAATTTTATGTCGACAACTTGCTGAAGGAAAAGTAGACGTAGCACTTATTCAGGAACCTTGGATATATAGGGGCCAAATAAGAGGCTTAACGAAATCAGGGGGAACAGTCTACTCTGTGGCTCCTGAAGAAAATGTGAGATCATGCATATATGTTAATAATCATATTAATGCTTTACCCTTGCTTGAGTTTTGTTCCAGAGACATAACAACGGTGAGGATGACGTATGCCTTGGGTGGAGGCTGTGAGGAACTCATCGTCACTTCAGCCTACCTTCCATATGCCTTGGATGAACCATCATCTTCCAAAGAAGTGAGGGACATCGTTGAATATTGTCATTTTAGGACAAAGCAGCTCATTATTGTGTGTGATGCCAATGCGCACCACATACTGTGGGGAAGCAGTGATATCAACCGAAGAGGAGAATGCCTCATGGAATGATTGGTGAGTTCGAACCTCAATATTCTAAACCAGGGTAATGAGCCTACCTTTGTGGTTTGCAATAGGCAGGAGGTTATCAACTTGATACTAGGACCAATAAAATAGGAAACCTGATCAGTAAATGGCATGTATCTGATGAGCTGTCCCTATTGGATCACAGATATATATGCTTTCAAATAAGTAACATAGCAGTAGATCATGCTACTTATAGGAATTCTCAGAGAACCAATTGGGAGTCTTACAAAGACGACCTAAAGGTAAATATTGTCGCGTGTCGGGCGTATATCGCGACAAATAAATTCTCGATGTATTCGATGTAGCGAATTTTATTTCACATCCGCTCATACAATCACCCAAATTACAATCTGACGATTACTGCTATCTGCAGTATCACAATTAGTACACTCCAAATGCCAGAATACAACTGACTGGCTGACTCTACGTCTCGACTCGGCGGCTGTCACAGTACAACTCTGCGGTAGCCACACTAGAACTGACTGTGAATAGCCTTCGCTGCTCCGTATGTAGCCTCGATCGGACAGTACGGGAAAACGGCCACGTAATAGGCACCNCTTAGAACCAAAACGAGAAGGCTGTTCAATACAGCTAAAAGAACAGGGCAGTGGGACACCTACAAGGAAGCCCTTATCTGTTAGAACAAAGAAATAAGAAAAGCCAACCGATCCTCATGGAGGAGGCACTGCCAGGAGATCAATGATGTACCAGGCAGTGGCAGACTCATGAGGATCATGGCAAAACAAGCAACAAACAATGTCAGCACGATTAAGCTGCCTAACGGGCAGTATACTGAAACAGAATGGGAGACAGTGAATGAATTATTCAGGGTTCACTATCCTGATTCAAAATTGATTGATAATTTGGACAATGGACAGGGTCAGCAAAACCTGGGTACTTGCCAAAGCAAGACGAACAGGATAGACTGGAACCTGGCCAAAGTTATAATTAACCAATCAAAAATCAGACAGGCACTGAATATGTTTAGACCATTTAAGTCAGAGGGAACAGATGGAATTGTACTGGCACTTTTGCAGAATGGGGCAGAACTCTTAGTTCCACACCTGTGCCGCATATATAGAGCCTGCATGGCATATGGTTTTATCCCAATGACATGGAGGCAAGTTACGGTGACATTTAACACATAGCCAGGGAAACTAGATTACATTGAGGCTAAGGCTTATCGTCCTATCAGCCTGTCGTCTTTCCTTTTGAAAATGATGGAGAAAATAGTAGATAAGCATATCAGGGATGGGGCGCTGAGGACATATCCTCTACACTGAAACCAGCATGACTACCAAACAGGTAAATCTACCTTAAGTGAACTACATAATGTGGTAACATGCATAGAAAGTGTGATTGAACACAAGGATATTGCCTTAGGAGCATTCCTCAACATAGAGGGAGCTTTCGATAGAACCTCATTTGATATAATCAAACAGGCTGCTGGAAAGCATGGCATAGAGCCTGCAATATGCAGATGGATTAGTGCTATGCTGGAAAGCAGAACCATAGCTGCCACACTATCAGGAGAGACCCTGGGAGCGTCCGCAGGGGGACGTGCTTCCACCTCCGCTGTGGAGCCTGGTCGTTGACGATCTCCTGTGGGGACTTAATGATGATGGGTATTATACATGGTGTGTTCAAAAAGTCGAACCTTTTTTCGGCAGAAATACATTTATTGATGTGGAGGTACAAAACCCTAATCGCCTTCAAAGTAGTCTCCTTGGTAATGCACACACTTCTCCCAGCGCTTCTGCCATTGTTGGAGACACTTCTGGAACGTGTCTTTTGGAATGGTGATCAGCCCGGCCATCGCATTCCACATGATGTCTTCTCTTGACTCAAATCGGGTTCTTCTCAGCGGCATTTTCAGCTTGGGAAATAGCCAAAAGTCACACGGAGCCATGTCGGGGGAGTGGGGAGCCTGACGAATCACAGGGATGTTATGTTTGGCAACGAAAGTCTGAATCAGATGCGCAGAATGGGCGGGTGCATTATCATGATGGACCTGCCAAGATTTTGCTGCCCACAGATCCAGTCATTTGTGCCGCACAGCATCATGAAGGCGACGAAGGACCTCCTGGTAGTATTCCTTTCTGATGGTTTGGCCTTGTGGTGCATACGCATGATGCACAACCCAGTGGGAGTTGAAGAAAACGGCCAACGTGACCTTGACATTGCTGCAGACCTGCCATGCTTAGGGATGTTGGATGTTTCCACTGTGATGACTGCATCTTGGTTTCTGGGTCGTACCCATAAACCCACAACTCATCGCCTGTGATCACTGTGTTCAGAAAGTTGGGGTTACTGTTTGCATTGTCCAGCATGTACTGTGCAATTTCCAGATGGCGTTGCTTCTGCTCCATTGTTAGCAGTTTCGGTACGAATTTCGCGGACACTCTCCTCATGCCCAAATCCTTGGTCAAAATTGAATGTACCGATCTAATGCTTACCCCTATCTCGTTCGCAAGTTCTCGGACTGTGATACGACGGTCCTCCATGACCAAAGTCCGCACTTGCTCAA
>NW_019719376.1:552276-632772 GCF_002891405.2 Cryptotermes secundus | reverse complement strand
GTACCACTCCTTTATCCGTGAGTTGCTCATGGCATCGTCCCCGAAAGCCTGTTGAATCTTGTGAATGGTTTCCACTTGGGTATCACCAAGCTTTTGGCAAAATTTGATGCAATATCGCTGCTCATGTTGTTCCGTCATTTTACAACTTACTGGAATCCGACGAGCGCTCACTACACGTCCTCACTCATAGGCCAACTGCCAGCAACTGATGCTTTCTGCGGGAGGGAAAAAATTCACGACTGCGCATGAATGTCCCCTCCACATCTCCACTGAAGGAAGCCTCCCGCGTTTCATTGGTTTACGAGGGAAAAAAGAAGGTTCGATACTTTTTGAACACACCACGTACAGTAGGATATGCTGATGACATAGCAATCCTCATAAACAGAAAATTCCTTTCGACAGTATCAGAGTGTCTTCAGACAGCTCCGTACACAGTCCAAAGATGGTGTGAAAGAACAAGTCTTTCCATCAAGCCCAATAAGACGGTAATTATACTGTTTACCAGGAAGAGAAATATAAAGGGCCTTAAGGAACTGACTCTCTTCAATAAGACAAACCGCTCTCCAGAGATGTCAAGTACCTTGGTCTAGAATTAGACAAGGGACTGACATGGAAAAAGTAGCTGGACAAGGTTTTTAACAAAGCCTATAAGGCTTTTTGGACATGCAGAAGCATGTTTGGTAAAACCTGGGGACTGCAACCGCACGTTGTGCATTGGATATACACTGCAGTTGTAAGACCTATAGTTACATATGGCGACACAGTATGGTGGCCCAGAGTTAAACTCAAGACAAGCAAGGCAGAACTTAGCAAATTGCAAAGGTTGGCTAGCTTAGGTATAACAGGAGCAATTCAAACATCTCCAACAGCTGCACTGGAGATACTCCTTGGACTCCCCCCACTGCATCTACAGTTGGAGGCAGAGGCCAGGGCAGGAATCTACCATCTCCAGTGCAGTGAACAATGGAAACCCAGATCCAATGGTTTCGGCCATGCATACATAACTCACGACATGAAAAAAGAACCCATATTACAAATGGGGCCTGACAAAATGATACTGAGACATGTATATGAAGAACCCTTCAGTCAGATTTCCTGACAGGAGTGAATGGGAAGACGGGTTTCGACCCGATAGAAATGGGGGACTGATCTGGTATACAGATGGTTCCAAGATATTATTATTATTATTATTATTGGAGGGGGTGGGTTTCCCCATGCACCACGACCAGCGGTCTATTGTACGTCCCCCTGCGATATTCTACCAGTCTCTATACCCTACCGATACTGGTGCATGCCATCAGTCCCAACTCAGCCAGCGAGTTCGGCCTCTACTGGCTCAACGGTATCTAGATGCTTCCCCCCTCTACCAAAGGCGTTAGAGACTATTGCTGGCCGGGAAATATCCTTTATAATTTGGCTCAGAGGCCTCCTTGAGGCATGAGGTTCTTTTACATGCCGTAAAGCTACGACACAGGACCCACGGCTTAAAGTCCCTCCTGCAGGACTTGTTCCCTGAATTTTTCCGCACTTAAAAATTCCACGACCTCCACCGGGTTTGAACCCGCGTACCTTGAGTCATGAGGTGGGAACGTTACCCCTAGACTATGGAGGCCACTTGGTTCCAAGATAAATAAGGGCACTGGAGCTGGTGTGTTCTGCTATGGCACGAGGCGGAAACTTAGTTTCAGCCTTGGGCAGCACACGACGGTATTCTAGGCAGAAGTATATGCCATTAAGGCATTATTATGGAGAATCTAGATAGGAACTACAGAAATAGGAACATTTATATTCTATCTGACAGCCAAGCTGCACTTGAAGCACTTGAGAAACAACAGATCAACTCAAAATTGGTCTGGGATGGCCACCAAACTCTCATGGAACTGGCCAAACATAACAGGGTACAATTGATATGGCTGCTGGGGCATGAGGGTATTGCTGGAAACGAAACAGGAGACCAATTAGCTAAGACTGATGCTGAAAATCTGTTCACAGGACCCGAACCAGCCTGTGGCATCTCTGTAGGAGTTGCTAGAAAGGCAATCAAGGACTCGACAAATATGAATCACAATAAATACTGGGGATCCTTAAGTGGACTCAGGCAAGCAAAGGGACTCATACGAGGACCATCTACTAAACAAGCGGAGGAACTGTTGAAGTTAAATAGGAACCAGCTATGATGGGTGGTAGGACTACTTACAGGACACTGTCACCTGAAAGGACACCTCTTCAAATTGGGACTAACAGTCAACTTGTGAGAGGTGTCAAGAAGAAAATGAAACAGCCACACATATCGTGTGTGAATGTGAGGCCTTAGCTTGTTTAAGATTGTGCCACTTCGGTCAATATTTTATGGAACCAAGTGACTATTTCGACGTCCCCACGTACAAAATCCTATGCTTCATTCGAAGTGCAGGATTGCTGAGGGGATAATCAGAAGGGGAGGCACAATAGATCCCTGTTGTTGCGGTGCAAGGGCTGAGAGGGCCCATCCCTTATACATTCATTCATGTTTACTGCTATATACATGTTAATCATGTGAAAAGGTAATCCTATAAAGGATCAATGGTTTGAAATTAAAACAGTACAGACACAGAACAGGATGAACCCATTTTGATTTTCTACAATTGGAGAATGAAACTGAAGCAGGAGGTACATTTGGTGAAAACAGACATAAGAAAGCACGTGTATTAGCAAATGAATTGAAAATGTCTACAACTAGAAGGTATGACGTGCTGTTTGCTTAACCACAAAAACAATGGAATTTATATATTAACTAAAGCAGTTGTTACTAAAACAAGATTAGTAGCTACTTCCAATATATTACAGAATCTGCAAAAGTATGGATTCAGCAGTTTAGGTGGCAAAAAACAGTAAGTTTCTTAACAACCCAAAGGAAGGAGTTACTTGGTGTCAGATGAGATGATAGGAAAACTGTAGAAAGTGAGGTGAAAAGAAATAAAACTTGTAACAGTCTTGGTATTTCAGGGAACTATTCCAACATTCTCCTGGAATGAGTAAGGAAAACCATAAATTTTCCAGATATCTTGTGCTGCAGCCAAAATTTGAACTGGATCTGATGTCTGTTCAGGTCCATAAGTGCTCAGCCAACTTCCTCAATGACAATGAAGTTGTATTACTTACATAGGAATACAATGATTCTTCAGAACTTAATCCTGTGATGTGTAAGAGTGACTATATAGACAGGGATATTGGGTTTTTGGGCTTTGTCCATTATCCGGATTCTGTTGGGTCCATTAGAAAGAGCTAGCCTCAATCACTGGACAACCAATGTCACAAAACACTAAGGCTATAAACACCTGAGTCCATGAGAGCTAACAAGAAAAATATACACTAAAAATTGTTCCTATCTATCCTGGTTCCACGCATGTGTGTGCTTGGAACAATTTATAGTGTTTATTTTTCTTGTTAGCTCTCATGGACTTAACCTGGTCTCAGGAGTTTATAGCCTTAGTGTTTTGTGACATGGGTTGTCCAGCAATTGAGGGACCCAACAGAGCAGGTGTCTTCCCTCACCTGAGGATGGAAACAGATCCAGTTTCCGAAATGTTGTGTTTTTTCTTAGTTATTTACAATCCGGATGACGGACAAAGTCCAAAAACCCAGTATCTTTGTGTGTTATAGACCATCATCAGAACCCTATAGTATCTACCATAGACAGGGCTTGGATTTGTGACTTGATGACCATTTAATACACTTATGACTCATGACTCATGACTACACTTCACAGAACACTGACACATACAGAATAGTGTTCTCAGTATATTACAGTCTCCACTAGACTTTTCCTGGCAACTGATTTTAACACAGGAACTATTAACAGTCTCACTGTATTACATACTCCAAATATCACACATAAAGTCTTCTCTTCACAGTCAGACTTTGAACTGAGCACTGTTACAACTAACTTGCGGCAATTTCACACCAACCTCTTAGTCTTCCCTTCACTGCCGTTCTACCAACTGACTAAAGTCAAAGTCAAAGTCAAAGTTACTTTACAACTGGCAGTTTACTGCCAATCAGTTCGTCTTGACATCAAGCCCCTTGAGAATCATGACTAGAGATACTTTTTTTTCAAACTGAACCTCTGCAGCCATAATCCTTATGTAACATCCTCTCAGACATGAAGATGGATTTGTCTCTTGTGAATATGCTTTGCCTTTTGTCAAGTGTATGTATTGCACATACAGCATGTTACTGAAAATTCTTCCTTTTGCACTATATACAAGTCTGCTATCAGTACAGGCATTACAAAGCAGATCATGCCTATCTTATGTATCTTATGATACAATGGCAGCTTAGTCACTTCAATGGTTCTAAGTTTGGCCAATGCCAAGTTTAAGCCTCTTACATTTTCTGTGTCTGGTTTCACCTTGTCCTATACTGAAAACATTTTCGTTCTCACGTTTTTGTATGACCTCTGCTTGTTGCCCTAACAATTATGTTATATATTCATATACACAGGGAAGGACGAAAGCTGTGTGTAAACTGTGGACAAGTGTGGAACTTGGAAAATTTCCCATGGTTTGGAGAACCTTGTTTTGTAGGCGTTGCAATTTTAAGAGGTAGGCGCCTGCCAATAATTCCCAGGCAGGGCAAGCATAAGTCATTGTTGATCTGATCAGTGCCTTTTGGAGAGTTAGTTTAATGTTGGCACTTAAATGCTCACTTTTGAATAAGGAGTAGATTCTAGTAAATGTTCTGAAGACCTTGGCTTCAATCATTTCTATGTGCAGTCTCCAGTAATCCTCTTATCAAAGATTATACCCAGATATTTTACATGATAGACAAAGGGGATATTCCATCCATTCAAACTAAGATGAGCCTCAGAAGGCCTAAGTTGTTGAGAAAAGTAGATGGCCTGAGTCTCATCTTCATTGATTTTGATGTTCCAGCGCTCACACGTCTCAAAAGCACTGAGACATAGCTGCAGCTTCCTGAGGACATAACCCTCTTTGCAGTCACTCCCATATATACAGGTGTTATCAGTGAAGAGACCTAGATAGACACCACCTTTGACAAAAACTCTGAATTTTCTCTGAAAAGAAAAAAGCTAACAAGCTTGATTAAAGCGATAAAAATTTATATAGCAAAGCAAGGAGCTATGTTGTATCAAAGGCTTTTTATAATATCCATGAATATAGCAGCCATAGATATGTTGTTGAAATTTAAGGTGATGTTGGTAAGCCTCATATATGGAAGTATTGTGCTGTGATGGGGACAGAAACCAAACTGGCTTGTGTTAAGCAGGCCTCTTTCTTCAATACGCCTTTGGACTATTTTCAGAATCACTTTCTCAAATAGCTTGCCTGTTGTAGATAAGATGCTAATCGCACATAAATTCTGAGGGTTTTTGGTCCTTATCGGGCTTTGGTAATGTTTTAACCTTTGCTTCCTTCCAAGGCTCTGGAAAATGGGACAGTCAAAGGCAGTGACAACTGACTAAGCTCTAAACCTCCCAGTTATTACATCTTGGCACAGACTACATGGAAAACACAGCTCTTTTTACTTTGTCTGGATTTGTTGCCCCAGAGATGTTTACCATAACATTGCATGGCTATGGCTGTGGCATGGACCACAGAAAACACCGTTCCTCTGTTGCTGTACCATTGTTGCATTCATGTCCTTTACTGTGGGAATGTGTTTACCAAGCTGTTCGCTAGAAATGGCTCTGGTTATTTGCTTATCTTGCAGTCGCTGCAAAGAAACAGCTCTACAAGCTACAATATTGATGTGTGCAAATAGTGACAAACAGTTTCAGAACTTTGTTACTTTTGTGAGTTATTTTATGGCACTTTCAGCATTTAGACTATATAGCATCAAATATGTGTGTGTGTGTGTGTGAGCATTTGCACACTTATATGTATTTAACCTACATCCTTTCTGAGGAATCCTTTGTTCTTGGTAAGTAAAAATCCAAGTTCTCCATATGATCTCTCAGCAATAGCTATTTGAGGCAGATGAGTGACTAGCATCCCCCAGGGACCAGACTGACCGAGTCTTGACTCACGTTCATGTTCCTGTAAGGTAATATAAATTACAGTTATTTACATGAATAAATATACTTATCCTTGACATATGCTGCTAAAAATGATACTGTGACGTATTTGTGCATGCAGGACACCCTGTCCCCAGCCAGTGGTGATGTAACAGCTTCGGAGCGCTGCCGCTGCTACAGTAACAGGCCAGTCAACACTCCGCCCCCTCCCGCAGTGACGTAACAGGGGACATCACCGATAACACAAAGCAACAGGGAATGGTATAAAAAGCCAGCTGAGCAGTATGTGACCAGAGAGTGTGAGATCAGTAGTGACACAGTGCGGATTGTGAAGTTGCCGAGTGCAGTAGATGTAATTATGATACTGCCGGTGGCAGTAGTTGTGTAACTGTGAGAGTGAGTGGAATAAATTCGCTACATCCAAGATGACGTTAAGTGATTTGTCACGTGTGACCTACCTAACACGTGTCAATTTGGTGTCAGAATTGGTTTATGAACTTAAACACGCCTTGATGAATAATCGAATTTACGAGTGCATCGACTATTAATACTGCCACAATTTTAACTGAAGACTTAAGTGTGTGCTTACAGTGTTGCCATACAAAAATGGAACAAATAATAGAAATGCTGAAAGAAATGGAGGCCAATAGGAAGAAAGACGAAGAAGAAATTAGAACCAACCAAGCTAAGACAGAGGCCAGCCATAAAGAGTTGCTGTCCAGATTGCAGGGTGACAGACAGGCCAAGCGAAGATAACTGAAGGAAATGATGAAAATGATTGACACCAGCAACAGGGAGATGGTTGCCGAAACCAAACCAGAAAGAGACATGGAGACTATGGCAGCTCTGTGCCAACAACTACGTGAGGGTAAGGCAGATATAGCACTTATTCAGGAACCTTGGATATACAAGGGTCAAATAGTGGGTTTAACCAACACAGGGGGAACAGTTTACTCTGCTGTACCCAGTAATAATGCAAGATCTTGTGTTTATATCAAGAATCATGTTAATGCCTTTCCTGGAGCTCTGTTCTAGGGATGCAACAGCGGTAAGGATAACATACCCATATAGAGGAGGCAGCAAGGAGCTGATTGTTGCTTCAGTCTACCTTCCATATGACGCAGATGAACCTCCACCAACTAAGGAGATGAGGGACATCAGAGACTACTGCTGTAGCAGGAAGAAGCAACTCATTATAGGGTGTGATGCCATGCACCACATCTTGTGGGGGGCACCGGCACTAACCCAAGGGGAGAGAGCCTTATGGAATTTCTGGTGAGTTTGAACCTCAATATTCTAAACCATGTTAATGAACCTACCTTTGTAGTTTGCAATAGGCAGGAGGTTATCAACTTGATACTAGGACCAATAAAATAGGAAACCTGATCAGTAATTGGCATGTATCTGATGAGCCGTCCCTATCGGATCACAGATATATATGCTTTCAAATAAGCAGCATTACAGTAGATCAAGCTACTTATAGGAATCCTAAGAGAACCAATTGGGAGTCTTACAAAGACGACCTAAAGGTAAATCTAGAGACCATCTCGCGAAATATACACACAATAAAGGATGCTGATCGGGCCATTGACCAGTTGCAACTAGCTATTATCTCGTCCTTTAAAAGGAATTGTCCGGCTAGGCCCACTCACGAACCAAGGAGAGTGCCTTGGTGGAATAAACAGCCGAATGGACTTAGAACCAAAACGAGAAGGCTGTTCAATACAGCTAAAAGAACAGGGCAGTGGGACACCTACAAGGAAGCCCTTATCTGTTAGAACAAAGAAATAAGAAAAGCCAACCGATCCTCATGGAGGAGGCACTGCCAGGAGATCAATGATGTACCAGGCAGTGGCAGACTCATGAGGATCATGGCAAAACAAGCAACAAACAAGGTTAGCACAATTAAGTTCCCTAACGGCCAGTATACTAAAACAGGAAAGGAGACACTGAATGAATTATTCAGGGTTCACTATCCCTATTCAAAATTGATTGATAATTTGGACGATGGACAGGGTCAGAAAAACCTGGGCACTTGCCAAAGCAAGACAAACAGGGCAGACTGGAACAAGGCCAAAGTCATAATTAACCAATCAAAAATCAGATGGGCACTGCATACTTTTAAACCATTTAAGTCAGCGGGAACAGATGGAATTGTACCGGCATTTTTGCAGCATGGGGCAGAACTTTTAGTTCCACACCTGTGCCGCATATATAGAGCCTGCATGGCATATGGTTTCATCCCCATGGCCTGGAAGCAAGTTAATGTGATGTTTATCCCAACGCCTGTGCAACTTGATTATACCGAGGTTAAGGCTTATCGCCCTATCAGCCTATTGTCTTTCTTGTTGGAAACGATGGAGAAAATAGTAGATAGGCATATCAGGGACATATCCTCTACACCGAAACCAGCATGCCAACCAAATAGGTAAATCTACCGAAAGTGCACTACACAATGTGGTAACACACATAGAAAGTGCGACTGAACACAAGGATATTGCCTTAGGAGCATTCTTTGACATAGAGGGAGCTTTCTATAGAACCTCATTTGATATAATCAGGCTGCTGGAAAGCATGGCATTTTTTTTTCTGGGACGCTACAGCCCCAATTTGAGCCTAGGCCTACCTCCATGAAACTCTCTGTTTCACTTCGGTTTACTAGATCTTACACATGCGGTAGGACTCCTTTGGCGACTGATCAGCTCGTCGCAAGGCCTCTACCTGTAGACAAACACAGAAAAACGCACACAAACATCCATGCCCTGAGTGGGATTCGAACCCACGATCCCGGCTTCCGAGCGAGTGAAGACAGTGCATGCCGTAGACCGCTTGGCTACCGTGACCGTCGGAAAGCATGGCATAGAGCCTGCAATATGCAGATGGATCAGTGCTATATTGGAAAGCAGAACCATAGCTGCTACATTATCAGGAGAAACCCTGGGGGCATCCGCATCTAGGGGTTGTCCGCAGGGGGCGTACTCTCACCTCTGCTGTGGGGTCTGGTCATCAACGATCTCCTGTAGGGACTTCATGATGAAGGGTGTTATACAGTAGGATATGATGATGACATTGCAATCCTCATAAATGGAAAATTCCTTTCGACCGTATCAGAGCGTCTTCAAACAGCTCTGTACATGGTCCAACAATGGTGTGAAAGAACAAGTCTTTCCATCAATCCTAATAAGATGGTAATTATACCGTTTACTAAGAAGAGAAATATAAAGGGCCTTACGGAACCGACTCTCTTCAATAAGACAATCCAGCTCTCGAGTGATGTCAAGTACCTTGGTCTAGAATTAGAAAAGAGACCGACATGGAAAAAGCAGCTTGAACAAGGTTTTTAACAAAGCCTATAAGGCTTTTTGGACATGCAGAAGCATGTTTGGTAAAACTTGGGGACTGCAGCCACATGTTGTTCATTGGATATATACTGCGGTTGTAAGACCTATAGTTACATATAGCGACACAGTATGGTGGACCAGAGTTAAACTCAAGACAAGCAAGACAGAACTTAGCAAATTGCAAAGGTTGGCTAGCTTAGGTATCACAGGAGCAATTCAAACATCTCTAACAGCTGCACTGGAGATACTCCTTGGACTCCCTCCACTGCATCTACAGTTGGAGGCAGAGGCCAGGGCAGGAATCTACCGTCTCCAGTGCAGTGAACAATGGAAACCCAGGTCCAATGGTTTCGGACATGCATACATAACTCATGACATGAAAAAAGAACCCATATTACAAACGGGGTCTGACAAAATGATACTGAGACATGTACATGAAAAACCCTTCACAGTCATAATTTCCTGACAGGAGTGAATGGGAAGACGGGTTTCGACCCAATAGAAAAGGGGGACTGATCTGGTATACAGAGGGTTCCAAGATAAATAAGGGCACTGGAGCTGGTGTTTACTGCTATGGCATGAAGCGGAAACTTAGTTTCAGCCTTGGGCAGTACATGACAGTATTCCAGGCAGAAGTATGTGCTATTAAAGCACGTATTATAGAGAATTTAGATAGGAACATCTACATTCTATCTGACAGCCAAGCTGCACTTAAAGTGCTTGACAAACACCAGATTAATTCAAAATTGGTCTGGGATTGCCACCAAACCCTCATGGAACTGGCCAAACATAACAGGGCACAACTGATATGGGTGCCGGGGCATGAGGGTATTGCTGGAAATGAAGCAGGAGACCAATTAGCTAAAATTGGAGCTGAACACCCGTTCATAGGACCTGAACCAGCCTGTGGCATCTCTATAGGAGTTGCCAGGCAGGCAATCAGAGACTGGACAAACATGCAACACAAGAAATACTGGGGATCCTTAACTGGACTCAGGCAATCAAAGGGACTCATACGAGGACCTTTACTAAGAGGGCGAAAAGACTGTTAAAGTTAAACAGGAACCAGCTATGATGGGTGGTAGGACTACTTACAGGACACCGTCACCTCAAAGGACACATGTTCAAACTGGGACTAAGTGATAGTCCCACTTGTGAGAGGTGTCAAGAAGAAAACGAAACAGCCACATATATAGTGTGTGAATGTGAGGCCTTAGCTTGTTTAAGACTGTGCCACTTCGGTCAATATTTTATGGAAGCAAGTGACTATTTCGATGCTCCCATGTACAAAATCCTGCACTTCATTTGAAGCACAGGACTGCTGAGGGGATAATCAATAAAGGGGAAGCACAACAGACCACTATAGGTCGCAGTGCAAGGGCCGAAAAAAGGCCTACCCCTAATTCATTCAGTCATTCATTCATGGCCTGCCGAGAAACGATGGAGGTGCATATAGAAGAAGATGGGACAATGGCCTGCCAATAAATGGAGGCATGTCTAGAAGAAGAGCCGACCTCAGTGAACATGAAACCTGAGGCGGCAGAACAACGAGTGGTCCCCATAGAAGACACCGAAGTAATGCCTGTCAGAGAACCGGAGAGGAAACGGCGTAGGGACAGAAACCAGCGAAAAAAGAATGAACAGACCCAGTGTCAGGATGGGTGCCGAGGAAGACTGATCGCCGTCAGCAGAGGGACGAGCCGCCGTGTGGAAGTGGCACGGAAGAAGAAAACCAGCAGGAAGGTGTCCTGCCATTCAACAGTGGCATGGCGCAAAAGGAGCATCTTCAGGAAATCTACGACCCAAGGAAAGTGTGGACCGTGGCACAAATTTTCTGCCAACAGAAATATGACTAGCCTTGCAGGTGTGACACGCCACAAGGGAGATTTCGTAAAGAAATATTCAACCAGGGTCAACGCTGAGCAAGAAACCTGGAAAGAAAGAACGGGAATAAAGAACATAGGCGGCAGACGGCCGCTATGCCAGAAGAAAAAAGTGGCAATCAAGAACGCCATTGGAGGGTGTAGGTCAGGACAGCAATCGCACCTAGCAAGGAGAGGAACTTGGAAAATGATCTTCTACGAGATTGTTGACAGGAAGACAGCGAAGCAAATAGCCGGATCTTCTGCAGGATTATGACAAAACAAGAATTGGACCTTGTGGAGGGGTCGACCCCCTCCGAAACGGAAAAGGAAACAAGGAATACAGGAGGAACCAGTAATGTGTAAGTACCAACCTCTCCAGCGAGAATGAAAGAAGACAGAATTAATGTGGACCATGGAATTGCTCAAGATGAACAATCCTAAGAAGGGAGCAGAGGATGTAATGGCCGGAGAATAGTCGCTGCAAGAGGAGTAGCTGAAATAACAGGAGATGCAGCAAGCACATCCTTGGGCGAAAAGGAACAGGGATATACCGTTAGGCTATTTGGAACGAACAGCCTTAAGGAGGGACCAGTGTGACATATTTGCGCTATGCAGGACACCCCCTCCCTGCCAGCGGTGACATAACAGCATTTGCCACTGTGACGTAACAGTGGACATCGCTGGTAACACGAAGAAACAGGGAACGGTATAAAAGTATGTGACCAGAGAGTGTGTGATGAGTAGTGACACAGTGCGGATCGTGAAGTCGCCAAGTGTAGTGGATGTAATTGTGATACTGCCGATGGCAGTAGTTGTGTAACTGTGAGAGCGAGTGGAATAAATTCGCCACATCCAAGACGGTGTGAAGTTATTTGTCGCGTGTGACCTACCCAACACGTGACAATACATTGCATTCAAATAATTACTATTTACGTTCTGAATGTCTCTGAAAAAATCTCTTTTGCTACAGTGAGAAATAGAATAGACGCATCATAACCAGAGTTAAATTTTGAGGAACATGAGCTACACTTACGGGCCTTCTTCGAATGACTTCAGAAGTATGGGATCCTCATCAACCCAGTGAAGTGTGTCTTCCGAGTACCTGAGATCACCTTCCTCGTTTATAAGGTGTCCGTTGAGGGCTCCCAACCGCTGGAAGAACGAATGACTCTCCTTCAGGAATGTCAACCTTCCAAAACCGCTAGGCAGATCCACCATTTCCTGGGCATACTGAACTACTATAGGCAATTTGTGCCCAACGCAGCAGCACACCAGGCTCCACTTCACGACGTCCTCTCCGAACCTAAAGTCAAGGGGCTCCCACCCCATCAGTTGGACACCAGAGCTCCACAAGGCCTTCGAAGAGTGCAAGGCGAGTTTATCATGCGCTACACTACTGGCTCACCCCGATACATCCGCACCACTTGCACTCGTCACAGATGCCTCCACGTCTGCCATGGGTGCCGTGCTACAGCAACGTGTCTAGAACACCTGGCAGCCCCTGGTATTCTTCTCAAATAAACAAAACCTGGCCCAGCAAAAATACAGTGAATACAACCACAGACTGCTGGTCATCTATGAGGCTGTAAAGCATTTCCGCCACTGCTGGAAGCGCGCCACTTCAGCATCTTCACAGACCACAAACCTATCATCTAAGCCTTCCAGCACAAATGGGACAAATACTCACCAAGGCAATTCAACCACCTGGATTTCATAGCACAATTCATGACTGCCATCCAGTACATCTGTGGATAGGATAGCATTGTTGCCGATACTCTCTGCCACGTCCAGTCTGTCACTGTGCCACCATCCTGATACATTGGCCGCATCAGAGGACAGTGATGATGAGCTCCAATCACTAATGTTGTATTTTAGCGTCCTGTTGCACTGATTTAAGTCCATGATTTATTTAATCCGTCTTGCAGTGCATACACTCATTTATCTCCTTCTCTCCCTCGCACTACATGTTTCGGCATAATAACATCTTCAGGTGCTTACTTATCCATGTCAAACCAGTTCATTGCATGCCATGTTCACACATTAAAATAACTAAAATATGTATCTATCATATACATTGTCAAACGTTAAAAATATTAAAATTGTTCAGGATACCACATCGCTACGTCGCCCCTCACTACGTCAGTCACGCCCATTCTCCTTTGTTGGAGCACTCCTTCACTATCTTGTGTGTTGTGCTTTTGTTGTGTCGTGCTCCTGCGACTCAGTGTGTTATACTGTTGGGCTTCCTGGGTATGTGTGTGTGTTGTAGTGACGTAGTGAGGGGCGACGTAGCGATGTGGTATCCTGAACAATTTTAATATTTTTAACGTTTGACAATGTATATGATAGATACATATTTTAGTTATTTTAATGTGTGAACATGGCATGCAATGAACTGGTTTGACGTGGATAAGTAAGCACCTGAAGATGGCATTATTATGCCGAAACATGTAGTGCGAGGGAGAGAAGGAGATAAATGAGTGTATGCACTGCAAGACGGATTAAATAAATCATGGAGCTCCAATCACTTCGGCAGTCAAACACAGCTTTGCAGCTTGAGAATCTACCTATCCCCAGTACCACGGTGTCCATCTACTGCGATACCTCGGCCATACATTCCAACTCCTCTACGGCCCCAAGTGTTCCAGTCCGTCCATGATCTGTCACACCCAGGCACCATAGCAATGGCAGAACTGGTCACACAGCGTTTTGTGTGTCTGGGCATGCAGAGGGATTGCCGCACCTGGCCAAGGACTTGCCGGGTCCTGCCAAAGCTCCAAAGTCTCACGCCACACAGTCACTCCATTGGGCCACTTTACACTGCAGGCAGCCAGATTTCTTCACGTCCACACAGACCTTGTGGGACCCCTTCCGATGCCAGGAGGCTGAAAATACTGCCTCAATGCAGTCGACTGTTTCACCCGCTGGCCAGAAGCTATCCCCATCCTGGACATCACAGCCGATACAGTGGCATGCACCCTACTGACCGGCTGGATATCCTGCTTTGGTTGCCTGCAGACCATCACCACCGACCAGGGACGTCAGTTTGAATCTCAACTCTTCCACTCCCTGGCCAACAATAGCCCACCACCCATCATGTGCCACACTACCAACACTGGACAACAGAAGACCTTCCCCTGGTTCTCCTCGGAATCTGCCCGGCATTCAAAGAGGACCTGCAGGCATCAGTAGCTGAGCTTGTGTACGGCGAGCCACTAAGAATACCAGGTGAGCTGCTAACTCAGACTGATGATCCAGTGGATCCAGCGCACCTCATCACCGAGCTCCGTCAACATATTGCCCGCCTCAGACCGATTTCGGCAACACGCCATGCCTCCCCGGCTACATTCGTGCACAGTGACCTCGAGAAGCGCACACACGTTTTCTTCCGGCAGGACACGACACGCAGAGCGTTGAAGTCCCCATACAGCGGCCCTGTCACGGAAGGAGAAGACAATGCAAATCCTCATGTCACCGTGTCAACCGATAGGGTCAAACCTGCCTACATGCTGAAAGAGACTGGCCACGGGACCACCACCAAGACCTTCAACCCTGCAGCCGATGCAACCCCCAGCGGCGGCTCCGCATGCCGCGCCACCACGAACTACACGCTCCGGACGCCACGTACGCTTTCCTGCTCGCTTCAACAGCTGAGCAACTACCTCCGCGGGGGGGGTGATGTGGCAACTGCCCACATTCAAGCAAACGTTACAGTGACAGCTACCGGCCTCCGCAGTCTAGGGGTAACGTTCCCACCTCATGACTCAAGGTAGGCGGGTTCAAACCCGGCGGAGGTCGTGGAATTTTTAAGGGCGGAAAAATTCAGGGAACAAGTCCTCCGGGAGGGACTTTAAGCCGTGGGTCCCGTGTCGTAGATTTACGGCACGTAAAAGATCCTCATGTCTCTAGGAGACCTCTGAGCAAAATTAGGCAAAGTTTCCCGCCCAAGTAGTTTCCAATGCCTCCGGCAGATGGGGAAGTATCGGGAACGACTGCCAGCTTCGCTGGCTGAACGGGGCTGTTGGCGAGCACCAGTACCGGTAGGGTATGGCGACTGGTAGAATATCAAAGGGGGACGTACAATAGACTATTAGTCGCGGTGCATGGGGAAACCCACCCCCTCCAATCTATATAAATAAACACAGTGGCAGCTCAGGTACCATTGCTTAGCAACGGCGAGTAAACAGTTGTTGCTATGTAAGGTCTACAACAATGTTACTATGGGAAGCACCCACAGCCAATCGCAAGCTAGAAACCATTCCCTACCTAACAACGGCTGAGTAAACAGCCGGTGCTAGGCAAAGCCTGCAACAATACGGACAGTGACATGTTTTCTATATGTCCGACTCTAGGTTATATAAGAATAAACATTGAGTGAGTCAGTCGCAATGTGACTTTGACTTTGAAGTTTACAGTTCTAGTTCAGAGTTATAGTACAACTATAATAAATATTTACGGAACAATTCAACAAGCGGTTGTTTCTTTATATAACATCCCACATAGGTAATACTACATAATAAGAATTATCATAATTTCTATTTTGACGTATCCCCCCCCCCCGGGCTATGTGGCACCGCTTCCTACTGTGACGAGACACGCAACGCAGCTGTGACATGGGCAACAGACAACAGTGTTGCCCATTACGTAACTGTTTTCCCGTTGTCCGGCTGAAGGTTTATAAGGGAAATACACAGCCGCCGAAGACAGTTCTCAAGGCAGCAGTTACGAGTTACGAGTTAAAGTGTAGCAGCCCACGAAGTGAACTGAATTGTAGTAGTCACCGAGTTTATTGGTAGCGAGTGAATCGGGAGTGTGAAGAGGTTTGTGTGTAGGGTTTGTAAAGTGTGTAAACCCGCAACATTGTTGTAATTAATTGTAGCCGATACTGGTAGGTTGTTAAATTAACCAATTAACAATCCGAACGGCGTCTTCAGTAACGATACACGTTACAATATTAAAATGGATCTTAAATAAGTAAAGTGGGACGATGTGGCCTAAATTCCTGTGGTTCAGATAGAATATATTTGTGCGATCTTGAGAACATGATAATTAATCTTCGGGTTCTATAAAAGGCAGATAAATTAAGAGACGACAGACCATCAGCTACTCAAGAAGGGCTCGTTGAATTAGAGCGTAATGTGGAATACTACAATAACTGTCATTTTATCGCATAGAAAAATCACTTACCACGAGTTCTTTCGCTTTATCGAAACTCAAACTTGCAACATGGGTAAAGAAATCCTTCAAAAATGACTCTTCGTGGTCTGTCATCGTATGTTGACAATTTCCTGTGATTTCGTTACACTCATTTAGCATTGCTAGTCAGCTGATTTTATGTCCGATTGCTTCCTGAGCTTGGTCACATTGATGTTCTGTTGCTTCTTTATTGGTGTACATGAAGTCAATTATCTGATATTACATATCATATTGTATTATTACAACACAAATATTTATTTATTTAATGGTAAATTAACATTCTCTCACATTTCAGATACAACATTTGATAATTTCTCCCAGTGCTACCACCATAGTACAGCTCGTATAGCTGTCAGCCCAAATCACTTGATTCCTGCCTTGTTGAATTTTTTTTTTCCAAATTGTAAATCAATTTCACAGGTCATTAATATATATAACATTAATAACTTTTGTGGTTATATTACAGTTTGGGTCAGTTATATAGCAATATCACATAGCCGAGACCGTCGAGACGGATATTTATGTTGTTGATCCTGTAAACACGGTGTAAAAGTGAGAGGGAAAGAGGGAAGACGGGCACTGGCAGACGCTGGCAGAGCAGTAAACTCAGTGAATTCCTGTGAACGGCAGTAGTTGTGTGCAAGATGGCGTTTTTAGATTCCAAAGCCCCGCTTCGTACTGTTAAGCGGGTGCAATTTGGAATATTGGCTCCAGATGAAATTGTGAGTATATTTATAATGTGTAGTATACATTTTATAATATTTTTAAGTAAAAATAAGTGGTAAATATGTTCAATAATGAGCTTGAATCTTTTGATAACACCTACGTTTGTCATCGATGCCCTGGTTGATAGTAATAGCCTAGGGGGAAGGCCAGATTTTTATTTGAAAATTTACCTGATGTTGCGTTATGAATGTTACCAAAAAATTGTAAACGTATAAACGAGCTAATTTTACTGCGTCGTGTATCTTTAATTTCTATACTATGATATGAGTGAAAAATTTACAATTCACAACAATTTCCTGTCTGATATCTCTCCTGATATGTTCTACACCTGTGTGGTCCGATCTGTGGATAGTAAATATTGAATATATGAATGTATGGATAAACTATGATATATTAGATTATGATACATGCTAGATGTAAATAATCATTACATATCTTGTGTGTTTATTGGTTTAGAATTTATTGTATTTTGTTAATTTTATAATTTATATTATGTGACATGTCCTATATCAATGTAATCTGATCTACAGGATGAATAAACATTAATGAATGAATGAATGTATGTGTATCTCCCCTAATTCTTTTATTTTCTGTCAGGTCCATGTCATATCGAAGGACGGTAGTCAGTTAATACACTCCAGAACTTCTTTTGCATATTATGAGATCACCTTGCCTTCTATGTCGCCCCTCACCCCCATTTTTTTCCCAGGACAATCATCTGATATTGAACATGGAAAAGACTAATTAACGAAATTTACCCCTGCAGATCTTTAGAATTCTTCATTACGGATAGTCTCTGGTGAAAGTATGCCTGTCATAATAAATCTTATAAATTTTTTAGGCCTACAACTGGACAGTCAAGTTCCATGGAAGCCACATATAAATTTTTACTGCATAAGCTGTGTTCAGTTTATAAACTTTATAGACTGCATCCTGTTGTGTATGTAATATTTAATTTCGTATATTATGACCATTAACACAACAAGTAATATGAGAATATCTTCAATAAAGACAGTAGGTGTTGGCAAATGTCTTATGTGTTTGATATAAACGTAACCGTGCTACACGTTTTGACCATAATTAGGTCATCATCAGGCACTCATGAACATAACTCAAGTGATTAAAATTGATTATAAGGATCCGTATTCTCGCAACTGATGGCTGCGTTGCTAGTGAATTTATGTTTATATATTAGGTATATATCTACAATTTATTATACAGTTCATATTATGATATGATTAAAAACATAAAGAAAATATAAAATGAAAATATAAAAATAGAAATATTAAAAATATAAATGGCATAAAAATTAATTTATGTTGTTTATATAACACAGGTTAAATGCTGTGCTTGGTCATGTGCAAGCTTCAACTGATGTGTGTATGCTGAAAAGTGGGGTGGGGTCATGTTATTTCTCGCTTGTCACATAGATCATATATGCTATTATATGGTATAAAATGTGGTTATTTCTTCCACTTCTCACTGTTATCCAAGATTATCAGTCCGTGCAACTACACAAACATCAACAAGGGGCAACATTGAAACCTACATTTCTGAAACACATAAGCTTCCATGATAATCTAGGATAACAGAATATGGATTTATCACTGGATAGGAGGCTGGGCGGGCCCCAGAGCCAGTTTGAATGATTTGGTGAATTTGTGACCCTACTGGTATTCAAACACTGCTTCCGTTTTTAAAAATTCACACGTACACACACACACAAATGTTTTTGTGAAGAAGAAATAAAATGGGTACCATTACTTGTGTTGGAACAATCGCCATCATGAGGTTATCCCATACTATGGCTTACATGGCTGGCCTGTGTGAAAGTGGATTCAGTGTATAGGATTTTTATATTTATCAACACAGTGGACACTTTGCTCTTTCTTTCTCAGCGCCGTATGTCAGTAACAGAGGGAGGCATTCGTTTCCCTGAAACATATGAAGGTGGAAGACCAAAACTTCAAGGTCTTATGGACCCTCGGCAAGGTGTTATGGATAGGAATTCTCGTTGCCAAACTTGCGCTGGTAAGAACTAAATCATAACCATCCTACTACAGTTTGAAGTTTCTGCATATGCAAACCATGTCTTCATTGTCTGATTGTCCCCCAACCGTGAGTGTGAATTGTGTGAAAATGCAACTTGTTTCGTGAAAAGGGCCTTCCAAAGTGGTTTGAGTCTTTGTCTTAATCCTTTGGCTTTATATACCTTAAGACAGTTGTGTTTAATGACAAGGACTGTGTCTATCACATTTGTTGGGTTTACATTTTTTCATCTTTTATTGTGTGTTCATGCTTTTTCAAAATCTTGTATCTGAAATAATTGTCTGATTATAAAGGTCAAATTTGTCGTGGATCTTTCCCAGCAAAATTGATGTTGCTTCTTACTGAGTATTGCTCATGTAATTTTTTAGGTTAAAATTCTTCAAAAAGATACTTAACAGTAATTAAAAAGTTATTCCTCTAATTATGATTAAGGTGCTTGTCTCCTTTATATATATTAGTACTGTCACTCCCTTCTTCCAGCAATCTTGTATCTCATTTGATTGTGAGAGCTTCCTCGTCTATACATCCATTCTGTTTCCGTTGATATTTCTGTTATAGCTTGTCTGATGTCTCACCATATGGGACTTTCTTATTCTTTGTTTCTGCAGTGTGATATTTATGTCCAGATACATATGTTGCATTTTTTTTGTTCAGTTGCATTTGTACTCGTACTTGTTATTATGTTCTGGTTACTTTGCTAAAATAGTAAACTTTCCATATTTATGAATATATTTGTAGTTTCTTTGTGATCACAAACATAAGTATTTGGCATATTTATTCCAGTATTGTTTTGGGCCTATTTTATCAGTTTTTGGTTCCTCTTTTTAATATTTTTAACATTTATTCTTTGCTTTCATCACTTTTGCTTTTGAATAACATCATGTAAAATTTGAGGTTTCCCAGAGTGGTGGTTATGAAGAGTTTTATATTCTGGGATGTAATGCCATGTGTAATCTGTTGAACATCATGCAACGGTTTTGAGGAACATGTCACATTAATTTTCATGGTTGAAGAGAAAATCGAGCAAGAAACCAGTGTGAAGTAAGCTTAGCTTGCAGTCTGCTTCATGTTGGTTTGTTGTTTGGTTTGCTCCTGAACACTGAAGATGGAGGTGACATGTTTCTCTGAAACATTGTTTGATTTTCTTAGGACTATATGGTTATATATCCCAGATGACAGAGCCCTTCACATTCAGCATGTTTCATTCCTTGTTCTGATTGCTGTTTTTATTCTGTTATTCCGCTATCAGTCATAACTATTCTTGTTTACAATGTATTGTGTGATGGCAAGTCAGACTATACCATTGCTAAACTGACTGGTAGTGCAGATTATTTGAAATGCACACATTTTCTAATGTAAGATGAAATGCTTTATTTAATATCATTTCTCTTTGCAGGTAACCAGACTGAATGTCCTGGGCACTTTGGACATATAGATCTGGCTAAACCTGTTTTCCATGTTGGTTTTATTACAAAGACGATTAAAATCTTACGATGTGTATGTTTTTATTGCTCCAAGATGCTTGTTAGTCCGGTAAGGAAATATATTGTTGTGAAAGATTAAATGTAATTTAATGGAATTTAACATTAACCATACAAAATTTTGGTTTGTAACATGTGTTCATCTAGATATGTAGTATACTCGTATGAGGGCCATTTCGAAAGTAACCTCTAGTGAGCTGTTAAGGAAACAAGCATTGAGAAAAGAATTATTATGTACGAAAAATAGATACATGCTTAAGCTACTTGTCAATGTAGTAACTGCCCGAATTGATTACTTGTCATCAGGGTATAAGTTTTTTTATGCACGTGTTGAAGAAGTATGCTGTTTGTGTGTAAGTGTAAATGTAAATGTAAATGTAGACACATTTTGACACCTTCCACCAGCTCATTATTGTTGAAGCGCTATGACATCAACCAGTTCTTCAGGTAGGTAAATAGCTGGTAGTCACTTGGAGTGAGGTAAGGGCTGTAAGAAGGGTGATCAAACAACTCCCAGTTGAAATGTTCCAGCAGTGCTCTAGTGCAAGCATCTATACATGGACGTGCATTGTCATGGAGGAGCACTGCAAGTACGCTAGAAGTTAGCATTCCACACCTTTTGTTCTGAATGGCCCTACAAATTTTTTTAGTGTTTCACAATAAAATTATGACATAATTGTGATGCTTTTTTGCATGAATTCCTCCATTAGCACTCCTTTCCTACCCCCCCAAAACAGCTGCCATCTGCTTTCTCACAGGCAGACCTTTAAACTTTTTAGGCTTGTTTGGTGAATGTGTTTGCATTCACTGCTTTGACTACTCTTTGGTTTCAGCACTGACAAATGAAACCCAGGTTTTGTGACCTGTTACTCATGTGATGTTCTTGAGAAACACATTGCCAACTTTGTGGTATTGCTCTAAAATGCCTACTAAACCCAAAGCCATTCTCTGCATTTTGTGTGCAGCTGTGAGTGTTTTCAGAGCACATCTTGCACAAAACCTGTGATAGCGTGGCTTAACTATGACACTTTGTAAAAATGCAACATAGGATGGTCAGCCACATCAGTTTGCAGCAGAGTCTAGTGATTTGGAGACTGTCTTTGTCACTAGTGGATGTTGTGATGGATAACCACTGTTGGTTGGTTTATGTATTCTGCAGGATTGCACCATCATCTCTCCTTTTTCTGCCTGAAGTTAATGTGTGGTTTGAGCATCTTATTTATTAATGGACTAAGACTGAATTTTCCATTTTTATATTTTCACGTGTAGGTGATGGGGTTTGGATTGGTAACGGATTTATTGAACACTTACTGATCGTAACAAGTAACTCTAGTGCTGTTGCTGATTTGCACACTCTGCAATTCACTACAGCACGCACTAGGTATTTTCAATCTGCTGTGTCTTCAGTCATTGCCTAGTAACAGCTTCCAGTGGCACACATTCTCCTTACTCTGGGTTTTCAAATTGTGCCCATGCCTTAGCTACCAGCGTCTAACAGCAGCAGCCCTTTGATTTACTGCTCACAAATCAACTTGCTTCACTCCACTGTACTCAACTGCACTCCACTCACTAACTGAACTGGATGTGGGTGAGTCATGTGGTCTTGGAGCAAACCCACAGAGAACACTGCTTTCAACATCTCTTCTGTTGTTGCTTGATGTCACTGTTGAAGTGACATATGCTTCTGTTGCATATGAACAGGCCATCACCTAGCGATGGGTCTACATGCTACAGTATGACGTGTTCCCATTTTCCGTAAAGTGATGGTATTTTTAGTGTCATTCAAGCAGTTACAGTATGGGAAATGTGTGAAATTTTGAGTTTTGGGGGTATCAGTGCATCATTGAATTTCTGGGAGTTCAACAGTTTGTATTCTGAAAAGTCGTTTTTTTAAATACGAGGGTTGGAACTTTAATTGTGGCAACACCGCTGTAGAGATGCCTTGCAATGGAACGAAATGATGTCGCTTATACCACACGTTAGTTACATACCTACCTCACCTCAGAGCAAATGGACTCTCCCTTCCCACATCACGTGCATGCGCTGTGACGAGAAGAACAGAGCCTCGTGTTAGCTGGCGGTCTAATGTAGTTTTGTCACGATGTTTTTGAAACAGGAGCAACGGAGATGGATAAAGATTGAATGTGCCAGAGGCCGTACAGCACGACAGTGTTATCAGTGTCTTCAATAGGCTTGTGGGGAATCTGTATTGCCTTACAGAACAGTGGCAAGGTGGGTAGAAGCTTTCAACGAGGGATGCCAAAATGTGGCAGACATGCATTGGCCAGGTCGTCCTAGTGTCAATGAAGAAGAAGTGTATGCTCTTTCCGCGTTACTGGAGAGTAATCGACGCCATACGATTCATGGCCCAAGAGACAAAATTAGCACATACGNCAATAGGCTTGTGGGGAATCTGTATTGCCTTACAGAACAGTGGCAAGGTGGGTAGAAGCTTTCAACGAGGGATGCCAAAATGTGGCAGACATGCATTGGCCAGGTCGTCCTAGTGTCAATGAAGAAGAAGTGTATGCTCTTTCCGCGTTACTGGAGAGTAATCGACGCCATACGATTCATGGCCCAAGAGACAAAATTAGCACATACGACTATACTTCACATTCTGAAGGAATGCCTGGGCATGAGAAAAATTGCACCACGATGGGTTCCACATGATTTGACAGAAATACAGAAATGGCTACGATACGACACTGCTATGAGCACGAAGGAGAGGCTTTCTTAGGCTGTATCATTATGGTGGATGAGACATGGGCCAAATTGTACAAGCCACAAATGAAACGCCAATCGAACGAATGGCGTCGTTATGGGTCAACACAAAAATCAAAAGTTCGTCAGAACCCCAGCAATGTGAAAGTTATGGTGATTCTCGTGTATGACTGTGATGGTGTTATCCTAATGCATACTGTTCCCCGACAGCAGATCATCAATGCGCAGTGTTACTGTTCATTTTTGGAACACAACCTGCGACCAGCTTTGAGAAAGAAGCGGCGACACTTTCTGCAGAACCCACCCATCATTTTGAAGGACAATGCTCGACCGCATGCAGCGCAAGCTGTGGCTGATTTGTTCGATCGATGGGGCTGGGAAGTGCTGTACCATCCACCATACTCCCCAGACTTAAGCCCTTGTGACTGACTTGATTCCTAATATGAAGGAACCACTTCGTGGCATTCGCTTCAAAACTGTTCCAGAGATTCTTCAAGCAGTAGACTGCTCCATTCGAACTGTCAACACAACGGGCGCTGCTAAAGGTATCCTACAACTTCTATATCACTGGCAACGGGTTGTACACAATGCTGGTGACTACATTGAAGGACAGTAAAACTTCGAAACATGCATCTGTTTTGTATCAGTTGTAAAAAAATAGTTGCCACTATTAGAGTTCCAACCCTCGTATGTTTTTCTCGAAAATAGAAAACAGGCTTTAACAAAATTTGGCTTAGGAATTTCATTACTAACTTGGTATGTGAATGAGTCTTGGGATATTATAAATACAAGGGTTGGATAAAAAGTAGTGGCAACACTGCTGTAACATGAAAGATGTGCGTCAGGTGGCACTAGCGCCATCTGTAGCTGATGGCAGAAGTTCAGTTGAAGTAGTGCAGTGAGTGGCTCTGGTTGTGTTTCATTGAGTTCCATTGTGCATCGTCTTGACGTGCAGGATCCCAGTTCAAGCACCCTAACAACATGTTTACGAAACAAGAGCAGCGCTCCTGGATAAAAATTGAAGTTGCACGAGGTCGTAGTGCACAAAACTGTTATCAGGGACTGTGAGAAGCGTGTGGAGATGCTGCTTTACCATATCGGTCAGTGGCACGATGGGTGAAATTGTTTCATGAAGGAAGGGATGCCATTCAGGACAGCCGTCGTTCAGGACGACCCCACGTTGACAACCACATAATTCAGCTTCATACTTCTTTGCTGGATGTCAGTCGTTGATGGACTGCGTGGGAGTTAGCTGCTGAGGTAGGCGTGTGTCACAAAACTGTGCTCCACATTCTGCATCATATTCTTGGATACCACAAAATTGCAGCGCATTGGGTACCCCATACAATGTCCGAGGTGCAACAATGGCAACGTTATGCAATTGCACAGGACTTGTTGGACTGGTACCAGAAAGAAGGTGATGACTTCCTTGGAAGGATCGTCACTCTGAACAAAACTTGGGCTCACTCATACGAACCGCACTTGAAGCGACAGTAAAATGAATGGAAACATCCTGGCTCTCCTCATCCAAAGAAAGTGCGCCCTCCACAGAGTAATGTGAAGGTGATGTTCATTGTGGCATATGACATTGCTGGAGTGATATTGCACCACGCTGTGCCTCCGTGATACAGTAAGTGCTGCCTACCGCTGCAATTTCTGCATGATCATCTTCGTCCAGCACTCAGGAGAAAGCGATGACACTTGTTGGCAGTGAACCCCATCATCCTTTATGACAATGCAAGGGCTCATACTGCTGACGCTGTGAAGGATCTCCATCGCTGCTGGCGATGGGAGATACTGCACCATCCGCCATACTCACCTGATACGAGTCCGCGCGATTATGATGTCTATGCCAAAATGAAAGAATCACTGCGAGGGACACGTTACAACACATGAGAGGAGATTATTTGTCCTCTAGTGTGCTCACTGCTGGACGTTAACAGAAGTGGGCGAGCTGATGGTGGACGCCACCTTCCACAAATTTGGCAGAAGGTGGTACATGTGAGGGGTGATTATATTGAGGGAATGTGTGTTTACCTCAGGTAATAGTCATTTCAGAACTATAGAGGTGTTGCCACTACTTTTTATCTGACCTATGAAGTATAAAACTTGTCAATCTCTTGTATGTTGAAAGATACACACATTCTTATTACTTCCATATTGGTGAGACTAGTAAGTGTTTTTCAGAACCCTGTATCATCTTGTTGCAAAAATTGTGGCCGTGTTCTGGAAGCCTTACAGAATTTACCGTGAAGCCCTATGGAATAGAACTTGCAGTGTTGAATTCTGAAAGGCAGAGTCTAAAATTCTTGTATGTAGTAATGCATTAGAGCTCAAAATCTCATGCCTTTGCCATGCATTCATGTTCCTTTGTCAAGACAGGAGGGATACATACATCTGGACAGTCACATTTACTATAATTTCAAACATTACTTACAGCTGGAAGTGCAGAAAATAGAATAGAAGAATAGAATAGAATATATGAGGGGTAGGCCTTCTCGGCCCTTGCACCGTGACCTCAGGTCTATTGTGCTTCCCCTTTTTTAATTATTCCATCAGCAACCCGACGCTTTGGATGAAGCGCAGGATCTTGGATGTGGGGACGTCAAAATAGTCACTTGGTTCCATGAAGTACTGGCCCAAGTCACGTAATCTTAAATAAGCCAATGCCTCACATTCACACAGGACGTGTGTGGCTGTTTCATCTTCTAGCTGACACCTCTCACAGGTGGGACTATCACTCAGTCCCAGTTTGGACAGGTGTCCTTTGAGGTGACAGTGTCTTTAAGTAGTCCTACCACCCATCGTAGCTGGTTCCTGTTGAGCTTCAACAGTTCCTTCGCTCTTTTAGCTGAAGGTCCTCGTATGAGTCCCTTAGCTTGCCTGAGTCCAGTTAAGGATTCCCAGTATTCCTTGTGTTTCATGTTAGTCCAGTCCCTGATTGCCTGTTTGGCATCTCCTAGAGAGATGCCACAGGCTGGTTCAGGTCCTATGAACGGGTGTTCAGCTCCAATTTTAGCTAATTGGTCTGCTGCTTCATTACCAGCAATACCCTCATGCCCTGGCACCCATATCAGTTGTACCCTGTTATGTTTGGCCAGTTCCATGAGGGTTTGGTGGCAATCCCAGACCAATTTTGAATTGATCTGGTGTTTGTCAAGTGCTTTAAGTGCAGCTTGGCTGTCAGATAGAATGTAGATGTTCCTATTTCTATAGTTCCTATCTAAATTCTTCATAATACATGCTTTAATGGCATATACTTCTGCCTGGAATACTGTCGTGTATCACCCAAGGCGGAAACTAAGTTTCCGTCTCGTGCCATGGCAGAACACACCAGCTCCAGTGCCCTTATTTGTCTTGGAACCATCTGTATACCAGATCAGTCCCCCCTTTTATGTCGGGCTGAAACCCGTCTTCCCATTCACTCCTGTCAGGAAATCTGACTGTGAAGGGTTTTTCATATACATGTCTCAGTATCATGTTATCAGACCCCATTTGTAATATGGGTTCTTTTTTCATGTCCTGAGCCATGTCTGCATGACCGAAACCATCAGATCTAGGTTTCCATTGTCCACTGCACTGGAGACGGTAAATTCCTGCCTTGGCCTCCGCATCCAACTGTATATGCAATGGGGGGAGTCCAAGAAGTATCTCCAGTGCAGCTGTTGGAGATGTTCGAAATGCTCCTGTTATACCTAAGCAAACCAACCTTTGCACCATACTGTGACACCATAAGTAATTATGGGTCTCATAACCTCAGTATATACCAAATGTACAACGTGTGTATTCCCCAAGTTTTACCAAACATGCCCCTGCATGTCCAAAAAGCCTTATAGGGTTTGTTAATAACTTTGTCCAGCTGCTTTCTCCATGTCAGTCCCTTGTCTAATACTAGTCCAAGGTACTTGACATCGCTGGAGAGCTGGATTGTCTTATTGAAGAGAGTCGGTTCCTTAAGACCCTTTATATTTCTCTTCCTAGTAAACGGTATAACTACCGTCTTGTTGGAATTGATAGAAAGACCTGTTCTTTCACACCATCATTGGACCATGTACAGAGCTGATTGAAGACGCTCTGATACGGTCGAAAGGAATTTTCCATTTATGAGGATTGCTATGTCATCAGCATATCCTACTGTATAATACCCATCATCATTAAGTCCCCACAGGAGATCGTCGACGACCAGACTCCACAGCAGAGGCGAGAGTACGCCCCCCTGCATACATCCGCTAGCCACGGACGCCCCCAGGGTCTCTCCCGATAATGTAGCAGCTATGGTTCTCTTTTTCAGCATAGCATTGATCCATCTGCATATTGCAGGCTCTATGCCATGCCTTCCAGCAGCTTGTTTGATTACATCAAATGAGGTTCTATCAAAGGCTCCCTCTATATCAAGGAATGCTCCAAAGGCAATATCCTTGTGTTCAATTGCACTTTCTATGTGTGTTACCACATTGTGTAGTGTACTTTCGGTAGATTTACCTGTTTAGTAGGCATGTTGATTTCGGTGTAGAGGATAAGTTCTCAATGCCCCGCCCCTAATATGCCTATCCACTAGTTTCTCCATCATTTTCAAAAGGAAAGACTACAGGCTGATAGGGCGATAAGCATTAGCCTCGGTATAATCAAGTTTCCCGGGCTTTGGAAAAAATGTCACCTTAACTTGCCTCCAGGCTGTGGGGATGAAACCATATGCCAAGCGGGCTCTATATATGCAGCATAGGTGTGCAACAAAAAGTTCTGCCCCATGCTGCAAAAGTGCAGGTACAATTCCATCTGTTCCTGCTGATTTAAATGGTTTAAAAGTGTCCAAAGCCCATCTTAACTTTGATTGGTTAATTATGACTTTGGCCAGGTTCCAGTCTGCCCTGTTCATCTTGCTTTGGCAAGTATCCAGGTTCTGCTGACCCTGCCCTTCGTCCAAACTGTCAATCAATTTTGAATCAGGAAAGTGGACCCTGAATAATTCATTCAGCATTTCCCTTCCTGTTTAAGTATACTGTCTGTTAGGCAGGTTAATTGTGCTAACCTTGTTGGTTCCCTGTTTTGCCATGATCCTCATGAGTCTGCCACTGCCTGGTACATCATTGATCTCCTGGCAGTGCCTCCTCCATGAGGATCGCTTGACTTTTCTTATTTCTTTGTTCTAACAGGTAAGGGCTTCCTTGTAGGTGTCCCACTGCCCTGTTCTTTTAGCTGTATTAAACAGCCTTCTCGTTTTGGTTCTAAGCCCATTCAGCTGTTTATTCCACCAAAGCACTCTTGGTTCGCGAGTGGGCCTAGCCGGACAATTCCTATTAAAGGACGAGATAATAGCCCGTTGCAACTGGTCAGTGGCCCGATCAGCATCCTTTATTGTGCGTATATTTCGTGAGATGGTCTCTAGATTTACCTTTAGATCGTCTTTGTAAGACTCCCAATTGGTTCTCTTAGGATTCCTATAAGTAGCTTGATCTACTGTAATGCTGCTTATTTGAAAGCATATATATCTGTGATCCGATAGGGACGGCTCATCAGATACATGCCAATTACTGATCAGGTTTCCTATTTTATTGGTCCTAGTATCAAGTTGATAACCTCCTGCCTATTGCAAACTACAAAGGTAGGTTCATTAACATAGTTTAGAATATTGAGGTTCAAACTCACCAGAAATTCCATAAGGCTCTCTCCCCTTGGGTTAGTGCCGGTGCGCCCCCACAAGATGTGGTGCACGGCATCATACCCAATAATGAGTTGCTTCTTCCTGCTACAGCAGTAGTCTGTGATGTCCCTCATCTCCTTAGTTGGTGGAGGTTCATCTGCTTCATATGGAAGGTAGACTGAAGCAACAATCAGCTCCTTGCTGCCTCCTCTATATGGGTATGCTATCCTTACCACTGTTGCATCCCTAGAACAGAGCTCAAGGAAAGGCATTAACATGATTCCTGATATAAACACAAGATCTTGCATTATTACTGGGTACAACAGAGTAAACTGTTCCCCCTGTATTATTTAAGCCCCTTATTCGACCCTTGTATAACCAAGGTTCCTGAATAAGTGCTATGTCAGCCTTACCCTCAGCTAGATGTTGACACAGAGCTGCCGTGGCAGCTTTGCTGTGGTGTAGGTTGATTTGGAGAAATCTCATGATCTCTTCCAATTTTTTGGTTTTGCCTCTGGTAGGTTTTGAATCATTGGTTCATCCCTGCCTTTGGCTAAGACTGCAACAGTAGGTTCGCCGGTTGCTGCTGAGACCCTTAATGGTTCACCAGAGCTTCCAGCCCCCTGCCGAAGCATTTCTCATAGGGATCCCCTTAAAGGGGGGGGGGTCCCTCTTCAGTTTAAGATCCTTACGACCGGTTTTTTCGTTTGGTCCTTTTTTCATTTTGGTCCCACGAGTAATGGGGATTTAAAAGGTCACCACCCGCAGAGCCCCATATGGGTGGAAGGCATAAATACAACGGGGTGCTGACTGGTGCCCCGAGGGGATCGTTCACGACAGTGGCCAGTAACCACCCCAGTGCCATGCAGCCCTCGGCATGATGCCTCACACCTTGGCTTAGGCGGTTGGTTCTTCATAAGTATAACCCTCACAAGTCTCCAGGACCAAGAGTGCATGTTTGGGGGGAGGGGGATATCCCAGATAACTGGGAGTGTGATACTAGTTGTCATGAGGTTACAACCTGGGCAACCTACACGAACTTACCGCCTCTGGAAGTTGCTTCAAAGCTCCCCCATTCTCGCCTCTCCACATGGGTTGGTTGAAACCATTTTAGAGTGTTGAGCCCTAAGGCTTGCGGCACCTTGTCGGTACTCTAGGGAGACAACTCAAATAGCTGTAGCTACCCCCATAGGAGTGCTCTCCCACATTCGTCCTGGGTACATCGTAATGAAACCCAAGAGTCATTATGCCGCCGCATGGGAGGCTCTGGTCAAATGGCCATTGCCCTTTATGGAAATTCGGCCGCCAGCCCCGGAGGTTCACACTAATGTAGACCACCCAGGACTGTCGTTGCCCAGCAGGACCACAAGGAGGTGCTCCAAAGCTGTGTCTCAATGCATCCCTGGTCTATGATATGTCCCCACCAAAGACAGCCACCCTGCCAAGTGCAGAAAATAAGTATTTGCAGGTTGCTGCATGATTTCTCATTCAGGAAGATGATTGGGTTTCTTAATTTTCAGGCAAACCCTAAGATCAAAGAAGTTGTGATGAAATCAAAAGGCCAACCCAGGAAACGTCTGACGTTTGTATATGATCTTTGCAAAGGCAAAAATATTTGTGAGGGAGGTGATGAAATGGATATTCACAAAGAGAATCCTGATGATCCAAACAACCAGCAGGTAAGTGTAATGTGCACAGTTTTAGTACTTCTTAAATCTTCCTTCTGTATTCTAGAGCATCTGCTGTTCCTTTGTGTTTCATTTGGCTAAACTGAACTGAGAGTCATTTGTGAACAACAACAGAAAGGTACTCTTTCTTCCAGTTTACATAAAGATGTGTACTACCTGTATTAGAATTGTTTCTTTGGTTAAGGATCACTCTAGTTACTCAAATGTGTTCTTTCTGATATATAACTACTCCATTTATGAACATGTTCAGCAAGCCAGGACTTGTATTTCAGCTGTCCAGCAGACATAAGGCTGATGGTTACCATACAATGTGTAAAATATCAAAATACTTAAGAATTGTTAAAAGTCAGTCAGAGAGGTATTTAAAGATAAAT
Organism: Cryptotermes secundus; assembly: GCF_002891405.2. NCBI lineage: Eukaryota > Metazoa > Arthropoda > Insecta > Blattodea > Kalotermitidae > Cryptotermes > Cryptotermes secundus. Next base: position 601,674 of record NW_019719376.1, on the reverse strand, counting down.
TTATTCTAAAAATAGTAAACAATTGTTTAAATTGCTGATGAGGTATGGAATATAAAATATGGCTTCTTCAAGCATTATTCTCTTTGAAGAATGCCGTCTCCTGTGATGTGGCACCATGTAGATCTAGTGTGAACCAGCGTTCCTTTGAAATGTCAGTTCACACAAGATCTACATGGTGCCACATCCCAGAAGGCGGCATTCTTCATAGTCACCACCATGAAAATCTCAAATCTTACATTATTCTCTTTGATTGAATGAAGGCAAAGGTATTTGATTTGTGGAGTTACATATGAAATACAGAGTATACGCATGAAATTTAATACAATTTTACTGTAGCAGTGGTAATGAATTGAGACACATAGAAATGAAAACTCAATGCATTTGAGTAGGTTATATGTTCAAGTTTATAGTTTATGTCATTTAGTTTTTAAATCTTTCCATCTTACAACTTTCACAGCTGTAAGTATGGCATCTCAAGCAGAAAATTGTACATATATGCAGTGATTTCACAAGTCTTGGCCTGCAGTTATAGTGCAGTGGAGATTTTGCATAGTGTTTAGAAGGGAACCACCAGCAGAATTGTTATATTACAAGCAGAATGAATTGTTTGATCACACTGGCTGGATTTGTAAAGGAAAAAAGAAACCTTAGGATACTAGGCGCTAAAACTAGGCTGAAGTTTGAGTAGCTTTCTTTCACAGTCCATGCAAATCAACCAGGCATGGTGTCTGGCAAACATGTCATATTCAACATTGCACAAAATTCTCTGGAAATGTTTGAAATTTTAAAGTTACATGTACCAACTGTTGCAGCATGTGTCTGCACAAGAGATATTTACTTCTAGCCTTCCAAATACAATTCTGGAGTGTTACCTGCCCAACTTTGACATTTGATATAAAGAGTAAAGAATAGTTGCAGGGCTATGAATATGTTCTAGTAAACAGTCCATTTTTCATTTGTAATGAAAATTGGAACATGTTCATATCTCTGTTGGTTTATTTGTGGAGTACTGAAATGCAATGTGCCAGTGGCTAAAATTGATGAAATATGTACAGCTTTAAGTTATTTGGTCAATAGCCTCGCAAACAAGGACATGGAGGCTGTGGTCGTTACCAACCAAACATTAGAAGAACAGGGCTTGACCTGACTGCTGAGTGGAAGCATGTGAATGAAGATTCGCAAGAAAAGAAAATAAGTTTGAATGCTGAAAGGGTGTGGGAGATTCTCAGGCACATAACAGATGAAGAATGTTACATCTTGGGAATGGATCCAAAGTTTGCTCGACCCGACTGGATGATAGTAACAGTTTTGCCCGTTCCACCCTTGTCAGTTCGGCCTGCTGTCGTCATGTATGGCTCAGCAAGAAATCAGGTATGTTAAAATGGTTATATTTCTTGTTATTTGTATAGTATTGTTAAACCAGCTAAAATTTATAGTATTGATGAATTATATTTTATATATATGCATATGAATTTCTTAGTATGTGTTCAGTACTGTTAAAGCAGATAAAAAAATTACTGCATTCATACATTACATTATTGTTGAACACTGTGGAGGCAGTTGTAATACTCATTTAATTTGGTGTGTTCAGTGCATCAGGTTCATCCTCTGAGCAGTGTGGACATTAATATTTTTATAATGTGGGTGTACATTGGCATTTAAACATATATAAAAAATGTTTGGATTTTAGATGTAAAAATTGCAATGAATGTAGCAAAAGGCATGTGTAGTATTGCTTTAGTGAATCGTGTAGATTCAGATCAGAGTTCTCTGGGGTAAATTTTTCTTCAAAATCAGAAATGATTTCTTTATTATCAGTGATACTTAAATATTTCACCATGGTACTCTGAGCTAAGCTTTTGATATGCATCAAACCAAAGGCTGTGTGCTCATGGCTGTCAAGTTTATATCATCAGTTCTTAGCTGTAGCTCTTAACGAGTAACACAGTATGGTCCAAAATTGGACTTCTTTTTAGTAGTATCACACTGTTTAAATAAATTCTCGTGCACACAATGCACAGATGTTACCATGATTTATACACTAACCACAAGTCCAGATGATGCCTACAGTAAGTTACAGAAGAAACTCTGTGTGAAGAGGGTAACTTCATGTGTGCTATTACTGGCTGTAATTTTTTTCTGAGGGAGAAATTGAGAAGGGGAAGGGAGTTTTGTATATATGTTCACAAGTAGTAGCAGAAACAATGTACATTCAGATTTCATGTGTTTGTCATTTTTGTACATATGAAGTGTTTCATATTGCTGAATGATGATTGTTTTAGGATGATTTGACCCATAAACTTGCAGACATTATAAAAGCAAACAATGAATTAATAAGAAATGAGCAAGCAGGAGCTGCAGCGCATGTCATCTCAGAAAACATAAAAATGCTTCAGTTCCATGTGGCTACACTTGTTGATAATGACATGCCAGGTTTGCCAAGGTTGGTAAGCAGTTAATGCATACATACTTGACTTTGTGCAATGATTAGAAAATAATAAGTATGAAACAGGAGCAAGGAACATAGTGGTAGATATTGAGAGATGCAGCTTATAGTGGAGAGAGTAAGTAAAATGAATGATGATGAAAGCTTAGCAAAGGAGAAGTGGTGTTGTATGAACTTCATGAAATGAGTCATGTCAGAAGACCTGGGAGAAATGGGCAAACCATTGTTTTGTCCCAAACAGCTAACATGGGGAAAAAAATCATATAGACTGGATAGCAAATACTTGGTTAAAAGTTCTGAGGTCAACTCAGCAAAACATTGGTTTTTCATTACTGAATGCAGGAAACAGAGTAGACTGGTGAGGAAGTGTTCCCTCTAATCTGTTGCTTGGGAGATTTATAGTTCAGTACTTATTTTGAGGGAATTACTGGAGTGTTATTTCACAGTGAATGTGTAATTGGCTACTGTTTAAATGGCTAGAACATACTGTAAATTTACAGGAAGTAAGTGGTTTGAGGAGATGATTGTACTGTGAACAAGCAGGATGAAATTTTAGTTGGTAGGATTCTTTTGTTGATTATTAAGAACATCACTGTAAAATAGTTTGGATGAATTCATGTTTGTAATATTGTTAATTTATAATTAAAATATAACAAAGTATAATGATAAATGTTTTTTTAAAATTGAGATAAATAATGAAACCTTTTTAGATCTTGAAGAAATACTTCTATCATATTGACTTTGCCTTGGAACCACAGTGGTCCAAGAGGTGAGATGTAATGTTAAGAGGTGTGATTGTGGTCTCTGCCTCATAAGCCTACAGCTGTAAAGTTGAATGCCCAGAATCACCATTGTGACATCTGAGCAAATCAGTGTGTTGACCTGGTGAACCGCTGAAGGCGTGAAATAAATTAAATTTTTATCCTCATTGGAAATGACCTATAACATCTTGCTGCTGAATTAGTTGTTTTATATAAAACTGTGTGTTTGATAGAACTTATTTTACTTTGTGTGTTTGAGAATTCTGCGGGATGCTTTGTTGTATTGTCTGATGTGTTATCCTTTGTAATTCAGAGCAATGCAAAAATCGGGAAAACCATTGAAAGCAATCAAGGCACGTCTAAAGGGAAAGGAAGGCCGTATCCGTGGTAACTTGATGGGGAAACGAGTTGACTTCTCTGCCCGAACTGTAATTACACCTGATCCAAATCTCCGTATTGACCAGGTCGGAGTTCCTCGATCTATTGCACAGAACATGACATTTCCAGAAATTGTGACGCCGTTCAATATTGACAAGTAAGTTGACTTAGAGATTGATACTTTTGTAATATATAGTGCAGGAATCTTCATGCTGCATATGTATGGTGAGAGAAAGAGCCAGAAGATAAAGCTATTTTTTTCAGTCATGATGTTTTCCTTTAATACAGAATGCAGGAGTTGGTGCGCAGAGGAAACTCGCAGTACCCAGGAGCAAAATATATTGTGCGAGACAATGGTGAACGAATTGATCTACGTTTTCATCCAAAATCATCTGATCTTCACCTGCAGTGTGGTTATAAAGTAGAACGACACATCCGTGATGGTGACTTGGTTATATTCAACCGTCAGCCAACACTACACAAAATGTCCATGATGGGCCACAGGGTCAAAGTTTTGCCTTGGTCAACATTCAGGATGAATCTCAGGTAGTTGGAAAAATAGTTTAAAATACTGTTATTCTTATCATTTTGGCCAAAGACTTTAGTTGTGGTTGATCTTAAATAGGCCAGGATGCTTTGGTAAGCTATTACGCTCAAGCTACACAGACAGGAAAATAATTTTTATGTTAACAAATTGCAGTTAGTACAGAATTCTGTTGTGAGTAAACAAATTTTTGTCTCTGACAAATTTTATCCTTCCTTTGTAGCTGCACATCGCCATACAATGCTGACTTTGATGGTGATGAAATGAATCTTCATGTTCCACAATCAATGGAGACACGAGCCGAGGTGGAGAATATACATGTAACACCACGCCAGATCATTACACCACAGGCCAACAAACCTGTAATGGGTATTGTGCAGGACACACTTACAGCTGTTAGGAAGATGACAAAGCGAGATGTCTTCCTTGAGAAGGTATGAAATTATATTTGGAATCCATAATTACAGTGAAACCCTCATGTAATGTCCAATTTCCTGCATTTTAGATCTTCCCACTTTTAAATGTTGAGTTTCAGTAATCCCCAGCCAGTATTATTATTATTATTACTATTATTATTATTATTGTTGTTATTATTATTATTGTTATTATTATTGGAGGGGGTCGGTTTCCCCATGCACTACGACTAATAGTCTGTTGTACGTCCCCCTTTGATATTCTACCAGTTGCCATACCCTACCGGTATTGGTGTGTGCTGTCACACCCATTCAGCCAACGAGGTCGGCCCTTGGTACCTTGATCCTTCGCCCATCTACCAGAGGCATTNTGGAAACTACTTGGGCGGGAAATTCTTGCCTAATTTTGCTCAGCGGTCTCCTAGAGACATGAGGATCTTTTACGTGCTGTAAATCTACGACACAGGACACACGGCTTAAAGTCCCTCCCGGAGGACTTGTTCCCTGAATTTTTCCGCCCTTAAAAATTCCACGACCTCTGCCGGGTTTGAACCTGCGTACCTTGAGTCATGAGGTGGGAACATTACCCCTAGACTATGGAGGCTGCTGATCACCAATCAGTAACACAGTATTAAATTTCCTTCCTGTAAGATTTCATCATTTCAGTGTTTACATCCACTGCCCCAGAAACATACCTTGAGTTGGGGGTTGTGCTGTATTTTGTGACTGACTTTTTTTATTTTATTAGTATTATCATAAACCTCGTTAATTTTTCCGTTGAGATGAAAACAGATTCTTAAAGCATTTGAGGACACAAAAACAATTTTTGTGAGAGGACATTTTATGAATCAGTCAGCATATTGGGCTGTGCAGCATTGAATGATGGGATGATTGATGAATTAAAAGTTATTTGGAAGGAAACAGTTGTGGCCTCATCAAAGTACTATCCCAGCACTGCCCAGAGGGACTGAGGGAAACTACGAAAAATCGGTCAGGATAGCCAGCTTCCAGGCTGAGATTCAAACAGAGTACCTCCCAAGTATGAGAGAGGTACATTATCACTACACTAACCTGCTGGTAAAACTACAGTAGAACTTGGTTATAACGTCATCAAAGGGACCTAAAAATAGTGTCGTTATAAACGAATGTCGTTGTAACCGAAATGGGCACTTCCACAGTAGCCTTATGTTAGTCACGTAAAAATCTACCAAAAACCGAGTTAAAATGTTGCATTTTTTAGTGAATTACGTAGTTAAGTACAGACTAACGTAACATTAACGTGGAATTAATATGGATTCTCCATATCGTTTGTACTGTAGAATTCACTAAACCAAATTTGCGGCATACATCAGCTTTTTTCCTTCCATTTTCTATTTCACGAATCACTTTAACTTTCTCTTCAATGCTTAAAACTTTCCTTTTCATTGCCATGTTTTCGCTACTGCACTTCTCTGGGTTTAGGCAGGAACACTATAGGGTAAGTAGACAATGTGAGGCCCTGTTAGACGAGATTCTAGGAAAGGAATGCAGTTAACAACCTGCTGCGTCCTCTTGCACTGTTCACGCAGTCCCACCCCACACCCTTGTTTTCGCATAAAACCCACGCTCCTCTTGCAGCCCGTTGTCGTATTCTTCCAGGACAGTCACATCAGCAAGTAGAGAAAGTGAGGGTGGGCAGACACATCGAACTTTCCCACGATATCAGAGAAATTCAGGAATGAAAATGACGTTACATACGAGGTTGATGCATTTGTGCATGTCGTACTAAGCAAGGTATAAAAACAGTTGCTTTATGAGGAATTAGTTCGTACCATTGAATATTTGACGTAACAGACAAGGTGTCGCAGAAACCGATGTTGCTATAACCAAGTTTTACTGTATATTGTTTGGGATTATGTTTTATACTTAATGACTGCCTGAGCCCAAGACGTAAGAGTCTTTTGGTTATCACCTATACTTATGTTGCAGGTTCCTCATTAAGATCTCAGCCAAACAACCAGTCAACCTGATTGACAAGTTTTGTGACTTTATTCTGCAAATACTGGTTATTACCTAAATATATGCATGGCTGTGTCCTTCCAGATTCTGTATTTACAAATTCTGTTCTCATTTTCTGTGCCATTTATCATGGACACTATGAGACTAATCAAAATGACAGTGTTATTAAGTTAATTGGTACCATTTGATATCACCATATCATTAGAAAATTTGGAAGATAATCAGTGATGTAGTTTGTGGAGAAAATGGAAATGTCAGACTCTGCTAAATGTACAATGTATAATAAAATTGAAGACTTAACATAATAAGAAGCAGAATACTTGTATTTTAAAGCTTGCAGGATCACAGTAGAACAGATTTAAGATTTTCCGTTCTGAACATAGTATTTACTTCATACAAAAATGTGTATACAGAATAGTGCTGAATCAAAATACATTTGATATCCTAAAATTTATCATATTCATTGCTTTGCCTTAATCCTTTTAGGAACAAATGATGAATCTCTTGATGTTTCTTCCCATTTGGGATGGAAAAATGCCACAGCCAGCAATAATGAAACCAAAACCTTTGTGGACAGGTAAGTTAATGCAAGTGTAAGCAAGCAGGCATAAGGTTGAATGGTCATAAGCCACAATTTAAACATTTTGTTATGAACTTATAGGGGCTTGTTTTTCAGGCCATTCAGTAAAGTAACTAACTTGAGAAACAACCCCTGATAGAGAATAATGAATGTGGCTGGTACATATGAATACACTTGCTAAGAAAGATCTAAGGCATTAATGGAAAATGTGAAAATATTATTGGCACCTGGTTTATGTGTAGCAGTACTGAATAAGGATGAAATTGTCTCTTTTAAGCCAATGGAGTATGATAGCAGTGTGTGGACATAGTATATCATCTATGTATGGCAGTCTGCATATCTTTGCATTACTTTATTATCCATATAGAGTGTTTTAGTCATGAATGTAATTTTTGCTGAGTAGGGGGGTGGAGTCCAACTGTGTCTACTCGGCACAGTGGCCACTGATTGGCCTATTTGTAGCCTCCCCCAGGTGATTATGATGATGGAGAATTTGGTGGAATGAAGATGGCAGGGGAAACCAAAGTACTCGGAGAAAACCCGTCCCAGTGCCACTTTTTCCTCCACAAATCCCACTTGACCAGACCCGGGATCGAACCTGGGCCACCGCGGTGGGAAGCCAGCGACCAACCGCTTCAGCTATGGCGCGGCCTAGTTATGAATGTAACTCATGGTAAATTAGTTGTCAATGGTGTGAGACTTTGAGGTTACATGTGACAAGTTTTAACATGTACAGAATATGTGCTTACATAATGTGTCATGAACTAAAATGAAGTAACAACAATAACAGAGTAATTGATCTGTTATACTAGTAATGTATGTAACAGTAAATCAAGGTGTGTGAGCTCAGCCCAGAATGCTTTATTGATTTATGAAACATTAAATTAGATATGAATACTGTACTGCATCTTAACAGTTTGAAGTAGTGTAGTGATACTGTGGAACTAGAAAATGTTTGGCCAACAGTGTTCAATTTGTTCAGCTTCTGTCACAGTGATAAGCCATCAGGTTTTGTAACAGGTTATACATGAACATAAAAGTATTACTGTTTACTTTTTAAAGTTTATGATGGAGAGTTTGCTAGTTAGGTAAGGAGATTGAAGAGCAGTCTTGGATTATTAGGTATAATTTAATTTCAAATAAGAATGAAGATACTAAATGAAGTTCACTATGTGTGGTTGAATGCCAAAAGTGATACTGTGAAATTAGGTGCAAAGCATATACAATGAAACCACAGTAGAGCAAGTATAGCTTATAACAAGAACTTCGTTATGACAATGAAAACCATTGGAACAGTCAGGTTTTTTATTGTTACATATATGGGAACTTGTACAAAAAGGGGGTTTCTCCAACACCATAATGATGTAATGTGTTCGGGGTACTGTGGACGTCGGCAGCGCCATAGCTCAAGCGGTTAGTCACCGGCTTCCCACCGCGGTGGACTGGGTTTGATCCCGGGTCTGGTCAAGTGGGATTTGTGGTGGACCAGGTGGTGCTGGGGCAGGTTTTCTCTGAGTACTTCGGTTCCCCTGCCAATCTTCATTCCACCAATTGCTCCACAATCACCCTCACCTATCATCTGAGGCTGGTACAATAAGCCAGAAGTGGCCACAGTACAAGGGACTTAGTCCTACCCCACTAGCAATAAAAAAAATACTGTGGACACCGTTTGGATTGTTAATTGGTATTATTAACAACCTACAAGTTGTAACTACACTCACCTCGTGATTATCTGGGGGCGGATAAACCGGTTTATGGCTTAACTGGGGCTACCGGGGTTTTTTTGAGGCTTATATGTTGTTTAATATTCATTCACTCCTGTTTCACATGGTGAGCTGTAACACTACTTTCGCACTAGTGTGAACCAAGCTCTGCATTTTTGGTCCCGTTATGCTAACACAATGTTCTAGGGTAGGGGTGAAAGAATGCAAGGATTTGTGGAAAGTTTCAAGGACAGATACACCACCCCAGTTAGTTTCTTTGTATCGATCTTCAAGTGCGTTAGCAAAATATCACTGTGTAAAACAAAGCGTGTTGTGTTAAGTATTCAACAGAAAAAGGAAAATGCCCCGAAAAAGTAAATGAAAACATTAAATTTGTTTAAGTGTTAAGTGTGAATATTCGTAAAAAAGTGTTGGATGTTGTTGAAGACTGTGATTGAAATAACTAATTCATACTTCAGTGTAATGTAAAAAAAGTATTAAATATGCCATGAGATGACATAAAAATGAGGTTGAATAAATTTAAATACAGGTAGGCCTGTAGTATTATGAAGGTACAGTATTACAGTACTGCTTTTAATAAAATTTGTCTTAACCGGGTTTTCGTTTAATCGTGATTTCCATCGCCACTATTATCCCGGATAATCAAGAGTTGAGTGTACAATTAATTATAACGCTGTTGCGCGTTTACACAATTTACAAACCCTGCACACTAATCTCTTCATTCTGTCTTCAGTAGTCTTCATTTATTTAAAGTATAACACGGGAGCTATACAAGTGTCACTGAATTACACACTCCCAATACCCAGTGACTTCTCAGTTATCACCACTATTACTGATCATCAGACAGAAAATCTATCATGCGTTCAGTTCTTCTTCCTCCTGCTGCTCTCTTGCTTGACTGACTTCTCTTCTGCTGAATACTCATACTGGCTCCTTAGTTATTCCAGTTTCTCTTATAAGCCCTCAATCTGACAGGCGAAAAATGCAGCTTGCTTCACTGTTGCGCGACAACCATGTTTACAGAGGTGTTGCTTGGCAACGCTGCCGAGAGTTGTTTACTGCTGCGTAGCAACCAGTGTGGCTCGGCTCAGCACGGCACGGCACAGAGAAACACTGCTTTCCTTATTGTTGCATAACCTTGTTCCACTGTTGCGTAACTTGGCAACCAGCAGTTTATCAAGAGTCTGTTCCACATCCCATTGCCTAACAACGGTTTGGCATGTTACACTGATGTTTTCCCATAACTTTTTACTCCAACAGTATTTGTAGATTTTACTGCTGAAATTATTTATGACTAACAGTTTCTGAAGGTTCTTTTAACCCATGCTGTCCATTCTGCTTCTCTCTAGATGAAAGATTACCTTCCAGAATCTGAGAGCATCTAATCTACTCCAGCTTTTAACCATTGAGATATGTGCATCTTGTGTTGTCCTTAGAATTTCCAGGAGCTTGTTTCATTTGTATTGTGTTGCTTGGCTTTTTTAAGTTCTGCTTGATTTACATTATCTTCCTCTGCTTGTCACACGGGTTTCCCCTTCCACTGGCCTCAGTTGGGTTGTACACTGTTTCAGTTGGCTTTGAATGCAAAGTTTTGAAAAACTGTAATTATGGCAACAAAATGGGAGAGCTTAGACTTGAATATGAAGCTTGAAATAATACATTTCTGTGAAGTCAGTAGCTTGTCAAAAACCAAAATAGGAAGGTTGTGTCAGTGAAATTCTTCAATATTGTTTACAATACTGAAGGAGAGGAAATACGGTATATATGAAATCAAAGCAAACAAACGACATTTCTTTTCTTCATGAGTACATATATGTAAAATTCACTTCACAGTTTTAGTTTGTGGCATTGTGATTAACATAATGATATGAGACCTCTTCTGCCTGTGTAATATTATAGGCACAGGAATTACAGACACTTCTGATCCTGTCTACATATGATGTAAGGACAGTTATTTTTATAATGAATGTGGGATCTTAAACATGTTTATCTGATTAGCTTACAAAATAAAGGAGTTACAATTCTGTGTACAGTTTGTGTGCCACTACCATAACATGTGTTCTATGAGTAAATGTAACAGCTGTGTTATACGTGTGTAATGTAGAAACTTGTATGAATCCCAGTAACACTTAAATCAACATAAAACATAGTGTGCATACATAATACATTGTTGGTGCAATTCAGATTGTCTTATTGTCTGTAGTTTTCCTATTCGTAAAATTGTATTGGCATAAAGTTTTTTTTATCTTAATACGTGTTAAATTTGTAAGCTTTTATTGCGTCCGTAATGAATCCTTGGCTTCCATGTGGCAAGAAGCTCTTACTGAATTGAGTATTATTTCTCTTTTTCTTCCAGGAAAACAGGTTTTCTCCCTTATTATCCCAGGAAATGTAAACATGATCCGAACACATTCAACACATCCAGATGAAGAAGATGATGGTCCATTCAAATGGATTTCTCCAGGGGACACTAAGGTTATTACCATTATAGGTAAGATAAAGGTATTCCTGTAACAGACCATGCAGGCCCATAGTGTTGTGAGATGTCAAGGCTACCATTCGCCCTTCTCCCCCAGGAATATATATTTGGTACTCATTTTTGTTAGAGGCTGAGTCAGGACCCAGGGCTATGATGTGGCTAAAAGGATTAGGTCAATGGAACAATCCAGTGACATCTTCAGGAATTCACCCTGTGCCTCAACCATGCTATCACATGGCCTCATTATAGTTCCGAGTTGTTTAAATATGAATGTCATATAATTTATAAATTTTGAACCAGTTTAGTGTTATGCTGTTACTTGAGAGGAGTACTGAAATTGAAATGGTTGCAGGTTATGGTAGAACATGGTGAACTTGTCATGGGTATTTTGTGCAAGAAAACCCTTGGAACATCTGCTGGATCCTTGCTGCACATCTGTATGTTGGAGTTAGGTCATGAAGTATGTGGTCAGTTCTATGGAAACATTCAGACTGTTGTGAACAATTGGTTGCTTCTTGAAGGTAAAAAAACATGAAATTTTCATACCTAATTTCATACCTAATTTCATATATATATAGACACACACAAAATATTCTGTTGTTTAGAGCACTGCCATTTATTACATTGTACATATAGATTTATGCTTCCAGTTTCAAGAATACCAGTTGTTAATGAATGATTAAATTAATGTGAAATAGAATGAATTTGGATAATTTGACATTTTTCTATAGCTAGAACTGAAATCTTGAATTTTCCGAATTTTATTATTCAGAGTCATTATGTATGACACTTCATAAATTCAGCTGTTATCATATTTAAGTTGATCGAATTGCCTTTCAGGTCACTCTATTGGTATTGGAGACACCATTGCTGATCCCCAGACATACTTAGAAATTCAGAAAGCTATCAAGAAAGCTAAGGAGGATGTGATAGAAGTTATCCAAAAAGCACACAACATGGAACTTGAGCCTACACCTGGCAACACTCTGAGGCAGACTTTTGAGAATCAGGTGAAGCAAAATATCATGTGAAGTACGGGTTACATGTTATGAGTGTTTGGGGAAAAAACAATTATGTATGACCATCTATTTTCAAATTCAGATTTTAATATAAAATGTTTATCAGAATGGGATAAAACAAGTATTTAAGAAACGAATTAGATCCTTAATTCTAAACATACTTCATTACAAACAGTTCTTATTTTTCTTCCCTTGTTGTAGGTAACGTGACATACTTTTATGTATGTGACTGTGTTTTGAAAGAAAGATTTAAAGTCCTAGGAGATTCTGAGTTGAAAGTTGCAGTGTCCTTGTTGTAGCTAAGCAGCCAGATATACCTAGTGCAGGAAGTGACGAATGGGCACTTTCTATTGTAAAATGCACATCAGATCGAAAAGTTCACCTAGCACTATCAGGCTCATGCAGATTAGATATTTAATTTGTACACAGCAGTACATTTTGCATGGCTGTATGCACATTTGATATCCATTATTCTGCAACACAGAAACTCATTGTTTAAGTAGCTGAATGTGCTCTTCAGGTGAAAGGTTCCTGCTCATTTAGGTCAGACTGAAAGAGCTCTTTATTTCAAACCTAATTGAATATGCACCCCTGCATGAGACTGGGAGCAGATTCACTGTTTGTATTTTTTTAAACATCAGGTGATGGACAATTAATAAAAGGCAGTAATGCTTCATGTAATACACCATTGTCTTGAAAGACTGTAGAGAAAATTGAAGTACATTTTATGCTTGAAACACTTCTTTTAAACAAGATGTGAACATGCAAGAATTGTTGTGTGCATATATTTCCAAACCTGTTCATTTGTGGAAAACTTAATGACTTACATGCATTACACTTCAGGGCTTTGACTGAAGAAAGTTTAAATGTTATATAGAAATGATACAAAAATGATGTTTATAATGTTGTGGAATTTACAGTCCCTTATAGCTAAAACTATGTGTTGTTGTTCAAAGGCACCTCTCTAGTGTAGTTGAAGGTGTGTCAAACTTCCATTCATGTGTACTGAAGTTTATGTTGTTATGGGAATGACAGATTAATAAGTTTCTTCTTTTCCATCTGAGGTCCATGAAAATTTCGATTTTACCTTGCTTTCTTTTGTAGGTGAACCGCATTCTGAATGATGCTCGAGATAAGACAGGAGGCTCAGCGAAGAAATCTCTAACAGAATACAACAACTTGAAAGCTATGGTGGTGTCTGGATCAAAGGGGTCAAACATTAACATCTCACAGGTAATGTTCTGCCCACACAAATAATTTTTCCATCAATGAAAATACAGTGAAGTTTTGATTTTGTATTTTCAGATTTTGCATATTTCCCCATTTTATGCTTTATCATTGGTCCCAGCAAGAATGCCACAATAACAATGTCAAATGTTGACAGATTTTATGTTGAGGATTACTGGGTTTTTGGAATTGTTCATGGTCTGCTATTCTAGAAGGCACAAAAGAACACGTTTGGGAAACTGGGTTTGTTTCTGTCCTCTGGTGAGTTGTTTGAAACACCCATTCTGTTGGGTCCTTTTGAAAGAACTAACCTTACTCACTGAACCAGATGCCAGACTTCAAATGAGTAAATAAGAAGTGGAGTTCCCACAGTTGTTATTTTTTCATATACACCGCTGTCCAAAAAGTATCCAACTTTATTTTTTGTTGCTGTAAGTAATGGCCAAAGGGGTGATGAAATGGAGCGTAGTGGTAGAAGGGACTTTCATGCACATGCGTGATTTTTTGCTGACTTGCAACACTGCCGGATGCGTCTGTGGCTGCCAGATAGCAAAGTGGTGTAACACATGTTCATCACATTCTTGTTTCACTCAAGATGACAGAACGCTTGGAGCAGCGATACTGCATCAAGTTTTGTCAGAAACTTGGGGACCCAAGCGGAAACAATCTGCAAAATTCAGCAGGCTTTCAGCGATGCAAGGGGGCTCACTCAAATTAAAGAGTGGTTCAACTGCTTTAAAGATGGCCATGTGTCGGTGGACAGTGACCAGCATTCCAGGAGACTGTCAATGAGCTGAAATGCTGATTTCATTGAAAAAGCGCAGACACTGATCATGGAGGACCGTCATTTGACCATCCATGAAGTTGCTGATGAGGTTGGGATCAGCAGAGTGTTCCACAAACACAATTTTAACTGAGGATTTGGTCATGCAAAGAGTGGCGGCAAAATTTGTGCCTAACTGCTTTCGTCAGAGCAACAACAACTCCGCCTTGAGGTCGCCCAGGACATGCTGGAATGCGCTAACAGGGATCCTGAGTTCCTGAAGAGTGTGATCGCTGATTACAAGTCGGTGTATGGATATGACCCGGAAACCAAGGCCCAGGCTTCACAATGGAAGCATCCAACATCCCCGAGGCCCAAAAAAGCATGACAGGTTCAGAGCAGTGTGAAGATGATACTGAATGTTTCTTCAATTACTGGGGTGTTGTGCCTCATGAGTACGCACCACTAGGCCAAACTGTCCATAAGGAGTACTACCAAGAAGTCCTCTGCCATCTTCATGATGCACTTCAGCACAGACCGGAGCTGTGGAACACACGTAACTGACAGCTGCATCATGACGACTCAGCTCAATCATCACACCTGATCCAGGGTTTCCTGGCCAAGCATGCCATTCCGCAGGTTCGCCAGGCTCACTACTCTCCTGACATGGCTCCTTGTGATTTCTGGCTATTCCCGAGATTGAAGACACTGCTAAAAGGCTCCTGTTTTGACAGTCACAAGGACATCATACAGAATGTGACGGTGCAGCTGCACGCCATTCCAAAAGAAGCCTTCCAGAATTGCTTTCAGAGAAGGAAGGACCGCTTAGCTAAGTGTGTGGAGTCACGAGGGGCCTACTTTGAAGAGGATTGGGTATTGTAACCACCCAGATACAGAAGTTTGTTTTCCCGGCCCAAGGTCGAATACTTTTTGGACAGAGTAGTAGTGTTCTAAATAACACCTTTTATATCCCAGAAATATGTTAACATGATTTTGTCAGAATAGTGCGAATGTGAAATTTATACTTTCTGGGGGGCTTGGATACCAGCAATCAGTACTGCTCAGGTTACTCTAAGGTTCAAAATGGTGGATACAGTCTTTTTTACTGGTTGTGATAACACATGAAAAAGGGAACATCTTCAGATTTGTATTATGACAGAAGCTGAAATCAGTCTGTTCGGTTTCACTTCAAGTTTCTGGTTGAGTACCCATCTTGTGCTTGCTTTTTGAAACCCCAGTTCATCATGGACAATGTGCTGAATGGAACCATACCTTGAATCAATTTCTGTGGCTCAGGGCTGGGTAGACATTTGCCCAGAAAGTCCTTGTCCAGAATGCCATGATCAACTTTATTTAATTTTACAGTTTTCTTAGTACGTACTGAAAAAATAAAAACACTTTTTAATGGATTAACTCCAACTTGAAACTCAATAATTTTTATTTCAGAATTTATGCAGCAATATATGATAAATAAATTTTCAGAAAATTATTCTGTATTAATATGAAATGATGCATGGAGATACTAGTTTAGTTAATAAAAACTCTTTTTAACACTACATTGAGTCTCCTGTTTTTTTTTTTTTAATTTCTGTGTGTAATTGGGAACTATAAACCTTAATTAAAGTGAGGAGTGATGTTAGGAGTCAAAAGCAGTATTTTAATCTGATGGTATTCCTCTTCAGGAAGGCAGATTCATGAAGGTAAGTATGATGAAGAAGGGTTTTTAATAGGACACTTTTTGAGATTTTGATGCTTTTTGTTGTTCATCATATTCCAGAAACAGAGTTCAGAAACTTCTTTAAATTATAGGTAACAAAAATATCACTGTTCCCTTATGTATCGACAGTCCACTCAAAATTCCTTTGTTGTCCACCAGAAAAACATGATCCACATTTTGCCTAGCCCTGCTGTTGCTGATTCTTTTGGTTTATTATAATACTTGTCATGACAGCATTGATGACAGTGCATGTACAGTGTATGTATGTATTCCAGAGTCACTGTACATTCATCTTCACCAGATTTCAGAATGTCATCCACACTGTTCATATCATCTTCAAATTTCTGAACTCACACATGCACTTTACCTTTTGCTGTTAAACCATTACTGTTCATGCAGACCATATAGCGTTAAGTTTGGTGTGCAGGGATGATTTAAAATTATTCCTGTAAACAGATGATTTACTTTACATTGTTGCCAGGTGTAGCCATGGCTACCAGGTTATGCATTATTGCACACAATTCAACATTTTTGCTATTTAATTTGAGACACTTTTCATGTAATGATAAAACAGCTTTATAAATGGTGTTATGAAATCTAATGAAAAACTATGCAAGAGTGTTTGTTCTGATGGATTGTTGATTTTCATGTATTATATTTGCAATGGCATTGTTTTTCATACATTCTTAACTTTGCAGGTTATTGCTTGTGTGGGTCAACAGAACGTTGAAGGTAAACGTATTCCTTTTGGATTTCGGAAGCGGACGTTACCCCACTTCATCAAAGATGACTATGGTCCAGAATCAAGAGGTTTTGTAGAAAACTCATACCTGGCTGGGCTTACTCCTTCAGAGTTCTTTTTCCATGCTATGGGAGGAAGAGAAGGTCTTATTGATACAGCTGTTAAGACAGCTGAAACAGGTAAGTTCACTGCTAAGCAGGCACAGTTACTGATAGAAATGGAATGTCTGAACTTCAGCTACCTACTTGTTAGCCTTATTCCCTTCTTTGAGTCATTGACTGCCAGAGAAACCAAAGATAGAAAGCATTCTCTAGTCTCCAAGTACATATTGAAGTCTGAAATTAAACTCTCTAGAAAAATTAAACAGAACTTTCTTAAGTTTCCAAATGCATATTCAGGCCTGAAATTAACTCCATTTTGTATGTGTTTGTCTTTTGACACTGCACACACCAGTCGGTTTTCTAAACACATCCCCTGGTTAATTTGGAGTCCATTGTATCTGCCGGAAATCCCAAGGTTGTTTGATTGTAAGTTCTGTTGCACAGAAGAACTCACGGTACTTTTTAGATTACCTTCTGGTGATTGCAGGTCTAGATAGCTTGAAAGCAAGAGTAGGCATATGAGATCAATATGCTCTTTGAGTGTGGTGCCTGCATACACACATGTCTGGAGGGCTGGGGTGCATGCACTTCCATTTTAACCTGTGAAGCAGGTGAACCGTTTTCATAGAGCTTTGTATTAACATTATACCATTAGGAGGCTAACCCAACATGTGACTTCAGTGTAATAACATTTTGTATAACTCATAAAATACTCTTATAACAATCTGTAGAACTGAATAATATTTGAAATAACATATTTTTCAAGCCAAATTTCATATAATCATTAATAACTTGTGAGGTGGGAGTGGCACTAGCACAGCTTTATTTAGGGTGCCGAAATGATGTGGCATCTTCAGAAACTATGCAACATTATTAAGGTAATATTTCTTTGCAGACTATAGAATAATGTTTGCTGCCATGCAAGGTTTGGGAGGAGGGGAGGTGGTTGTATGATTATAAGCTAGGTACATGAAATTTGGTAGGGAACTAGATTTTAAACTTGCCTACAAATTATGTTTGAATTACTGTGTAAGTGGTTAATTACAATGATGCCATATAGTCTAGTACTACCATACTGCATGCCGTCACACCCCAGAAGACCCTTCAGACCCCTTGAAAATGTGATGAAGATACCAAATTTTATATACCATCAGTGATTTATTATTCCTAGATAGAGAACTGCAAGAGCTTTGAAGGGTTTAGACTTTTTTTTTTAGTACCCTGCTAGGCTGGTTGATTGTGGTTTACTTCCAAGTACTGGAAAACTGAAAATGAATTAAAATTTTGAATTGTTTGCAGATCCCTAATGACAGTAATTATTAACTTGTTTGTTGTAACTAGATGTGAATAAGGATCATTTGACTCACAATTGCAAATAATATTCTTCAGGATATATACAGCGTCGTCTCATCAAGGCTATGGAGTCTGTCATGGTTCATTATGATGGAACAGTTCGTAACTCAGTGGGACAGTTGATTCAGTTGCGGTATGGTGAAGATGGTCTTTGTGGAGAAACTGTTGAATTTCAGAATCTACCCACAATAAAATTGTCAAATAAGTCCTTCGAGAAGAAGTTCAAATTTGATCCAACAAATGAAAGGTAAGCACCTTATTGATCGGATTGTGATCATGAAGAAAGCAATATCTGGAGGTATTTTATGAAAGAACAGAATTTCTCAGCTTTTGTTTCAGACAGTGCTAGGAGTTGTGAAGAAATGTAAAATGCTTTGATTTTGAGACATAAACTTACAAGACATACCCAAGTCTAATTGTACCATATGCTGCACATTTACTGTATTCAGAGACCAGAAATAGTAGTGTTTACACTGGACTTCAAAGCCGTTTATTAAAGTGAAAATTCATTGAATTGAAAAACTGTAACCTGTAAGGTGTTGTTGATTCATTACTTGCATTTATATCTATTTAACACACACACAAAAGGTTAAACCTTAGGGGAAGTAAAAATGTGATATTTAATTTTTCCCCCCCAATATATTTTGTCTGAAAGTGGGAATGTGGAAATTGTGCATAGACATAAATTTTGTGAGTAATGTAGTGGTTTTCATCAAAATTCACATATACTAGTTTTCTTTATTTGTTAATTCTCACATGATCATTATGAAATATGGATTCTACCTTATATTAGACTTCAAACAACATAAGGCATTTGTGAAATAATATTTCAATGCAGTAAGGTGCAAACTTCATGCCATAAAATAGTAATGCTGAGATTGTGGCATAAATGAAATCCATTAAATATTAAACATTTTAATGTAGTATGTGTTGCTTCTTGCAGATACTTACGTAGAATCTTCAATGAGGATATTCTGAAGGAACTCATGGGTAGTAGTGATGTAATATCAGAGTTAGAGAAAGAGTGGGAACAACTCATGAAAGATCGTGAAGCACTACGACAAATCTTCCCCAGTGGAGAGAGCAAAGTGGTATTGCCATGCAACCTGCAGCGTATGATTTGGAATGTTCAGAAAATCTTTCATATTAATAAACGTGCACCTACTGACCTGAGTCCACTAAGGGTCATTCAAGGTAATTGTGATGTTTCTCTTTGTGCTACAGGACTGTATGGCAGGGATTACTATATTTTTCAAGGACTGAAGGGATTTTAATATTACACCCTTTTTAAGATTTGTGGCAATGGAAGTTTCGATTGTAATTCATGCTTTTATCTCTGGTATTTTGTGGAAGCTTTATGTTGTCATTCAAAAGGAAAAATATTGCATTAGTGCATAAATCTTACTGTGACATTGAATTGAGAGGTCTTGAATGATACTGTTTATAAGCATTTATAGGATAAAATGGAGGACAGCAGTAATTAACCAAACACTGTGTGCTACGTAATGAATGGATGTTTATTACTATAATTTAATGTCTTTGTAAATTCATATGGCTTATGTTTACAGGTGTAAATGATCTTTTGAAGAAGTGCATCATTGTGGCTGGTGATGACCACCTGAGCAAACAGGCCAATGAGAATGCAACTTTGCTTTTCCAATGCCTTGTGCGCTCCACTCTCTGCACCAAATGTGTTTCTGAGGAGTTCAGATTATCTTCTGAGGCATTTGAGTGGCTTATAGGTGAAATTGAGACAAGATTTCAACAGGCTCAGGTATAAAGGACGACCATTTTTTATTAATATAATATGTAAACAAGACCAAATATGGCTGTGCCATACTAGAGTATTTAATTCACACTTGTACAATGCAGTGCTAAAGAAAAGCAATTTTCTCACAAAAATACAAGTATAGAGGAATGACTGAAGAATATTTTGACATATAATACTGAATAACACTCAAGAATGATGTTGGTACTTAAGGTGGTAATTATGAATGAAAGTTAAGGTATATAAAACATTTTAAAGTAATAGTTTGGCATCAGAGCAGAGACTTGAGATGCACTGCAGGAGACATAAGCAGATTACAGTCGGTAGACATGTCTCTGAACAAGGTGACAACAAATTTTCTTGAAATGTCAGTAATTTTTAACATTTTTACATGGTGCTGTACCCAGAAAACTGTACAGTGAGTATACAGGAAGATCTTACCAAGTATTAAGAAACAAAATAAAAAGGCTGAAGTTTGATACAGGATATTGTGCAAGATGTGAAAGCAGAGAAGCTGAAAGGATACTTCGTCAGTTTAGGGTATGATGTATTGGCTAATTTTATGTAAAGACGATGATAGAATACCTTTAACAGCCTCAAAGATTTATATTAATAATATAAATAACCACTGGGGAGACCAAGGACAAGATGGAGTGAGAAAGGAAAGAGTGGACACAAATCTGGGAGTACTTGTGTGGACAAATAGAAAAGAATGGAGTTCTTTGAGGATTACCCATTTTTCTGGATGTTAGTGAAGAAAGATTGTATTCAGGCTATGAATTTTAGCCATAAAATAAAAAAGGTGTAAAAAGAAAGGCAAAATGAATCATCATACCCTTTATGGTGAACATGGTGCTAGATTGAAAAACAAGTTACAATACAATTTCAGGACAGTATAACAGTATGATAAGTGGGTTCAGGGAACTGTACATTAAATTGTATGTAACATTGCCTTAATACTTTGCAAGAAGCTCCCACTCTTACTGTGTGCTGTATGTGTAGAATTATATTGGGTGAAGCATGTCAGAAATCTTGTGCACTATAGTTCCTGCGGCTGTTCTGTCTCGACATTTAGAATTTATAAACCACGAAACACATAAATTAGTAGAAGGTCGTAAAAGTATAATAACGTTCATTAACTCGGCACTGAACACATGTTGACAGGACCAGTCAATTAAATGGGACTAGCAAGTGTTTCTTTTTTCTACTACAAAAGTTACAAAATATAAACATTGCACCTATGCCATGGGATGTTTTTGCTGTAAGTTCATGGTACATTCTGTGTTTTCTGCAGCTGATAAATCATTTACTGTACAAAGAATCCCCTTCTCTGAACGTGAGGTTTGTGTATGATAAATGATACAAAATCCGTCCCAAGTGCAAACAGTATATATTATATGTCGTTGATCTTGTTCTCCTCTTACGTTACTCTTACTCAGTAACGTAAGAGTATACACCTGATGATGGCCGTTAGAGGCCGAAACATGTAGTGTAGAGGAGAACAAGATCAACGACATAATATATATTGTTTGCACTTGGGATGGATTTTGTATCATTTATCGTGTAGAGTGCAACAGAATGCTTAAATATAATATTTGTGTATGATATTCATTAGAACCTGATGTTATAGTTCAGTTAACACATCACAAGGTTTTTCTTCCTGTTTATCCTCTCCTAGGTGGTGTCCCCCCCCCCCAAGTCTTTCCATTTGAGTCTGTTGGGACATATGTGCCACATGGTTATATTTGCTATATCTGTTATGATCTGTATGTCCCACAAGTCTACATCCATTCCATTGCAGTCCTTTTTGTAAATTTTTAAAATCACACTTCAAAGAGTTAAATATATTGTTTATGTCAGTAGGAATGATTAAGTGGTAATGATGAATAAAAACTGGCAATTGTGTACAGTTCTCACTTGGCAATTTTTATAATCACCGGTTAGTACAACCAGATTGTTCATGTCTAGTGTAACACACATTTATTGCCTTATCTTGTATGCTGCCATATCATCCTTTGTGTAATCACCTCACCCATATTAGATTGAGACAAGAAGCTGGAAAGTTTCAGTAATTTTCATGCTTCATCTGTTTCTCAGTCTCATGTTGTCTGATCTACTGGCCTACACAGTTTATTTTTTGGGCCCTGTTTGTGATTTGTCATTCCTTTGAGTAATTACATATGTGCACTTTTGGTTTAGCCAGATACCAGAGTTATACCTTTTATGTGCTTTAGGTTAGTCCAGGTGAGATGGTAGGAGCATTGGCTGCCCAGTCATTGGGAGAGCCTGCTACACAGATGACACTGAACACTTTCCACTTTGCTGGTGTATCCTCCAAGAATGTAACACTGGGTGTACCCCGCCTGAAAGAAATCATCAACATCAGCAAGAAGCCCAAAGCTCCTTCACTTACAGTGTTCCTTACTGGTGCAGCCGCCAGAGATGCCGAGAAGGCTAAGAATGTCCTGTGTCGCTTGGAGCACACTACATTGAGAAAGGTAGGTACAGGCATGAAGATTCGGAAATACTTTACACTTATTAAAGATACTGAACACTCTTGTTGTTTATGTTGTGTTGGCTGTTTGAAAGTGAGGAAGAGTGCTTGTTTGGTAACAGGCCTACATTCACTCACATTGACTGAGTTTTGCTTGTGGCCTGCTTTATATTAGTTTCGTACTTGGCTTATTTTATTTTTTTCACCTGTTAAAGCTAACTTCAGTTTTCTTGTCATTAATTTATTGCCTGTCATATTTTTCATTTTGCTTTTTAATTATTTTTGTGTATTTTATATACTTGTGCTGACTTTGTAATTGTCCACTGTGCTGTTAAGTTTGCACGTAAATGAACACGAATTGAATTACTACTACTACTTACTAATGGAGCTGAACCCTTCTTGAGGCGCCACCAATTCTGCAGGTACTCAAGAATTTCCCAGCATTTTATGGAACCCAAAGGTTCATTACTGTGTTCACAGGAGCCCTCCACTTAAGGTCCAGTTTAATATTGTCCACCCACCTATGCCTTGATCTTCCCAGTGGTCTCTTTCCTTCTGGCTTTCCCACCAGTATCCTATATGCATTTCTCGTATCTCCCGTTTGTGCTGTCACTCAGTAGATTCATATCATTGGCATAGACCAGCATAATTTCAGTCCCACCTGGATTTTCTGCACCTTCCTAATGGCATATTCTGAAGCAAAGTTGAAAAGTAGTGGCGATAAAGCATCTTGTTTCAGACCATTCTGGATAGGAAATTTATCAGACAAATGTTTACCTAAACGAACTTTACTATATGTTTTGTTTAAACACATTTTAATCAGCCTCACCAGTTTCATGGGTATCCCAAACTGTTATCAGAATATTGTGCAATACTTCCCTCCTAACTGAATCATAAGCTTTCTTGAAATCTATGAATAGCTGGTGTAATGTCTCACTGTACTCCAATTTTTTCTCCAGTGTCTGATAAATGCAAAAGATCTGATCTGTTCGAAACCCACACTGATGATCCCCAATATTTTCATCTATATATGGACTTAACTTTGAGCGAAGAATATTGGATAAAATTTTGTATGAATTTGATAGCAGTGATATCCCCCGATAATTACTACAGTCAGTTTTATCATCCTTCTTGTGAACTGGTACAATAATAGACTCCTTCCACTGATCAGGCAATTTTTCCTTATGCCAAATAGAAGTGATTAGCTTATTGATCTTGCCTCCTGCTCAAACAAGTTCTGCCAGAATTTGATCACTACTTAGCGATTTATACCATTTCAATTTTGCAATAGCACTTTCAACTTCAAAATGGCTAGGATCGGGTACTAACGGCTCAGCTGTATGGATTTCTGCCTGCCTAACATCACTGACCTTAGGTACATTCAATAACAGAAGTAGTTCTTCCACCTATTCAAAATGTTGTGGGAATATGCAAGCAGTTCACCATTCTCATCCTTCACTAAGTTACTATTAGGTATTATCATCATCATCCTCATCCTCCTCCTCCTCAAGTCCATTACAATTATTCTCTTGCTCTGGAGGAGTTAAAATTGCACACACTACATGTTAGGATGCATCGTCTTGATGCTCTCTTTCTTACTCAAGTTTACTTTGGTTTGAAATTCTGCCCTTCTGTTCTGGAAAGTGTTGGTCTCCGAGTTCCTGCTCGTTATATCAGAGACTTTGCATTGTTCAGTGTTTGCTCCTCATGTAAAAGTTGTTCCTCTGCTAGATGTGCAGCAGCTGCTAATGTTGCTTGCAGGGATTTTGACATATTTGGAGCAAGGAACGTTCTCCCGAAACGATTTTAAATATGGTATAATTATAGTTAGTTAGTTATTGGAGAGGGTGGGTTTCCCCATGCACTTAGACCAGTATTGGTCCATTGTGCTTCCCTCTATGATAGTCTACCAGTCTCTATACCCTACCAATATTGGTGTGTACCATCAGTCCCGACCAAGCCAGCGAGTTCGGCCTCTACTGGCTTAGCGGTATCTATAATGCTTCCCCCATCTATCAGAGGCGTTAGAGACTACTGTTGGGCGGGAAATGTCCTTGAATTTGGCTCAGTGACCTCCTTAGGACACGGGACACACGGCTTAAAGTCCCTCCCGGAGGACTTGTTACCTGAATTTTTCTGCCCTTAAAACTTCGATGACCTCCGCTGGGTTTGAACCCGCGTACCACGAGTCATGAGGTGGGAACGTTACCTCTAGACTACGGAGGCCGCTATGGTATAATTATAACTATTATTATTTGCATGAATATAAAAAAACAATTAAACTCTATTATTATTATCCTCTCTGAATATCTGTCATTTTCATTTTACAATTAAATATTTATACGTTTCATTTCTCAGTTGTCAACAACAACTTAGATTTATGTAAATTAAATTATTATTATTATTATTATTTGTTTACTTATCTGCATTAATGTGTTTTTCTTCCAGTACTTGCCTGTAATTTGTCTTTGACTTTATGTTGTAATTGTCCATAATGTAATTACTTGAATCTGCACTGTGCTCTGTTTGTAACTGGCCTTGCAGCTGTTGACTTGGCACATAAATAATAAAGAATTATTATTAATGTAAGAAATCCAATATTAGTTCATGGGCCACAGGTTTCACAGTGTTGCTCTGACCTGTCACTAGATTTCCTTGACAGAACCTAAAACACACACTTCCAGCTTACCCCATTCAAACCTGACACCTGTGGGAAGAACCAGAGGAACTTCAGGATGTTTGGTTATTGGAAATGACAGGGATTTATGAAAATTAATATATTCATGTTCAAATTCTAGGTGACAGCAAATACTGCTATTTATTATGATCCAGATCCTCAGAACACTGTGATTGCAGAGGATCAGGAGTTTGTAAATGTCTACTATGAGATGCCTGACTTTGATCCAACACGCATTTCTCCCTGGTTGCTGCGAATTGAACTTGACCGAAAGAGAATGACAGGTCAGTCACATGTTGCAGTTAAACTGTACTTGGAATTACAGGATGTAACAGGTTTATTGCTACTAAAGCAAAAACCCATGACAGGACTGTATGCAGACCTCTTTGTGAAGAACTGTTTAACCTTCTCAGACCACTTACTGACTAGATCACCTCAGGGTAGTGGAATTCAGATCGCTCATTATGAATCAGTTAGTACAGCATTTCTGGACTTCTTGGTATCAGGTGTGGAATATGAATATTTAGAAGGAAGAGCAGTTTTTCGCATGATACAGGCCCTGTGCAGCAGCATTTACCCTCAAGCAGCCTTGGCATTTCTGGCACATGCAGTGGTTCAGTGATGTATCCCATGATCTTCCACCTGTTTGCATGTCTTGTTTCCTAGTGTGGTTTGTCTTTTATGTTTTCAAGTTCAGTGAAAGTATGTGTTATGATGGTTCATGAAATCTGAAGAATGCATCTTGTTAGACTGTTATTATAATGACTGATGTGACTAATCCCTGTTACAGACAAGAAATTGACTATGGAACAGATTGCTGAAAAGATAAATGCTGGTTTTGGTGATGATCTCAATTGCATTTTCAATGATGACAATGCAGAGAAATTAGTGTTACGTATCCGTATCATGAACAGTGATGATAACAAATTCCAGGATGAAGAAGAAACTGTAGACAAAATGGAAGACGACATGTTTCTTCGATGTATTGAAGCAAATATGTTGTCTGACATGACATTGCAGGTTTGTATGCATCTTTCATCCTCATTCTACCTGTTGCCCTTTGTCAGAAAGTTTGGATGATGCCATGCTTATATATTAATGAAGATAGCAGGCTTTCGGAAGTCAAATTTTCCTTTGCATTTTATTTTGTTTAACCCTTCAGCGCCGGGAGCATTTAAATCGCTTTTCAACTCCAATGCCGCGCGGCTATTTAACTAATAAAATCGGAGAATGTAGCACTTAACTTAAAGCATAATAAAGGGGGAAAAACTGGTGTTTTGTTTTTCAGATTTTCACACAACGTCCAGAGAAGTATATAGAATTAGAGTATTGATCCACACTACTTTAAAATTATTTTTGGGCCAGTAAGCGTATAAAACTTATGAACAGTAGTATTGTATTACTTTAAAAATTCAGCTGTGTGTGCTAGTCACGGAAACGCTCAATGCTGCCCTCATTTCCAACAGCATCAATCAAGGCACGATCATCTAACTCGTTTTCAGTGTCAAAATCCGAATCTGACAGACTTTGTTCGGAATCACTTTCAAGCAAACACTGTAAGTCCTCGTCACTCAACACAGCTGAACATCTCTTGCTTGCCCCAGCCATGGCTGCTACATGCAAACTGCATTAGCTATTTGTGGAACAAAGGGAACCTCAAGGAATGCAAACAATGCATTTGTTTATCATATCCAACAGCAGTCATATCAGAGGTCAACATCTCATCTTTCTTGATAGGTTCTAAACGTGGTTTCTCATTCCGTTCAAGAGGCAGCACTCATCACTGGCTGAATGGAAATCGATTTTGCTTCGACCAACACGCAGGGATATCACAGACTATAAACCTAGCATATTTAGTTCTTAACTACTCCAAGAGGTGGAGATAGATTTGTACGGCAATACTGCACCCTACATGGCGAGCTACAAAACTTCTTCAGAAACTTCAAATGTAAAAAAAAAAAAAAACCCCCCGGGAAGTTCAAAGTGGGATAACGAATATACGAAATGATAGACAGAAATTTTCTCTTTAATTTCATACCGAAAGTATTACTTTACATGAAAAGCAACGGTTCAAAATAAGAGCTGAAACTTAGCACTGCACAAGACGTACGACACGAGTCGCCTGGCCAGATGTGGCATTTAAATGCCGACTTGCGATGTACGTCGCCAGGCACTGGAAGGTTAAACTGCATAATGAGAAGCTTCATAACTTGTACTCTTTGCCAAGTATAATTAGAATGATCAAGTCAAGGAGGATGAGATGGGCAGGGCATGTAGCATGAATGGGGAGAAGGGGAATGCATGTGGGATATTGGTGGGAAAGTAGAAGGAAAGAGACCACTGGGAAGACCAAGACAGAGGTGGGTGGACAGTATTAAAATGAATCTGAGAGAGATTGGGATGCTATGGATTGGATTGATCTGGCTCAGGACAGGTACCAGTGGAGGGCTCTTGTGAACATGGTAATGAACCTTCGGGTTCCCTATAATGCTGGGAAATTCTTGAGTAGCAGTTTCTCAAGAAGGGCTCATCTCCTTGAGTTAGCTGTTTCATTTCTTTGGGGTCCCCCCCCCCATGTGGAAATTACTGTCCTTCCATGGTCTTGTATTTAGTTATTTCAAAATTATTTAAAATGGACATGAGACCTGAATATTCATGGAAAATATCAGTATATTACATAAAGAGACATGTAAACATTCAAGTTTTAGCATGAAATATTAGGATTGCACAAACAGTAATTTTCAGTTCATATTTGCCAGGATATTGGCTACCATGACTGAAGTTTGCATTGTTTTCCTCAGTCCCTCCAGGCCAATGCCAGAATAGCACCTCAGTTAGGGCATGACCCATTCCTTCCAAATCCTTTCCAATGCCATTTCATGCTATATAGTTTTAAGATGTGGCAGCATCATAAAATAAATCACAGAAAAAAGAATATCTTCAATTTTGCCTTTAACATGGCTAACTGAACATATTTTACTTCAGTGCGTATTAAAGTGATCCAGAAGATATTGTCAATAGGTCCATATTAATTTTCATCAAAAGTAAAAAATTGAACATTAAAATTTTCTGATCTGATATTGTGGAGTCTGTGTAGTGGTAGAATAGTCCAGTGTGCCAGCACTATCATACATCATGCACCTTTGTACTGAAATTTGCTATGAAAATAGCATGCATTTGATGCCCAAGATATATGTTACAGGTTACTTCCGATCTAGTATATTTTAAAATAACTTCTGTTTCCAGCCTCTATGGTTTTCTAACATGGACCTAATAGGAAGCACCCAAGGATGCTAATTTTATTCCATACTCTTGCCAGTCTGTGTGGTAGCCATGGCTGTTCAGACAGTGTGCAACTATTTGGGTAGAGTTTTTGGATGCAGTTAAAATTTGTCCTGAATCTTTTCTTAAATGGATGAATTATATTAGTACACTTCATTTTCTTAAATTGAGTGCTTTTCCGCTTTTACAGTGGTGGGTTTTATATATTGTGATATTGACAAGGAGAGCTACGACACTGAGGTGAAGAACAGGGTTTTCTTGTAGTCTTCTATATAACTGATGTGTCAGTAGTAAAAAATTAATTGGCACCTATTGTAAACCAAGGTATGCAGTCCCTGCCACAAGAATATCCTTTAAACTGGGAATTCAAAAATATTCACAGAGAAAAAAAGCAAATGTGCAATCTTAGGACACAGAGCAGCACTTACAGACTCTGATAACAATATTCTCTATGGATTGATATTCTAAATCTGAATGTAAAAAGTTGTGTTAGTAAATATGCAATTTCTCAACACAGATTTTCTAGTCTCAATATGGTTTATCTAATTTAACGCCAGTTCTTTTGCGTCAGAGATACAATACAGCCCAAGAGTAAATCAGTACAAATTCTTAA
Organism: Cryptotermes secundus; assembly: GCF_002891405.2. NCBI lineage: Eukaryota > Metazoa > Arthropoda > Insecta > Blattodea > Kalotermitidae > Cryptotermes > Cryptotermes secundus. The sequence goes on along the minus strand of NW_019719376.1, from coordinate 572,595 downwards.
AGTTGCAGTTATTCTCACCTACAATTTTAAAATAAAATAATATATCTCTGAAGTGCAAGGTGACCTAAATTTCATGCACATTTATCTGGATACAACATTTTCTCTTTCAACAGGGCATTGAAGCGATAGGCAAAGTGTACATGCATTTGCCCCAGACAGACTCAAAAAAACGAATAATAGTGACTGACACAGGAGAGTTCAAAGCAATTGCTGAGTGGTTATTGGAAACTGATGGCACAAGTATGATGAAAGTGCTAAGTGAAAGGGATGTTGATACAAATAGAACTTTCTCCAATGACATCTGTGAGATTTTCTCTGTAAGTATTTTGTACCTTAGAGTCATCATGCTGTTATGGACTTAATTTTGAATTGAGCTCCTAATACAGGACAGTTAATCGTGAGTACTTGTTGTAAAAAGAGCTCTTCTTATATTGTTAATTTATGCTCATTATTTCATTCCTTTTCAGTGTTTCTAAAGTTACAAAGATTATTTTCTCCAGTTTTCAGATCCATGTCTCCCAAGAAAATGTGATTATTATAGCATTTTTAATTTAGAACACTAGAACACAGGGCCATGTGGCCATTTACTGCAGTGTGTCCAGAATGGCTCTGGGCCCTGCTCAGCACATGGACCTGCATTTAGGAATGCCTGTAATGTCCCATCCCTCAGTATTTATTTATGGCATTGTGCTTAGGCAGAGGAGTATGTTGTATCTTAACATCTCTAAGTCTCATTTGCCTGCGGTACAGGAGTGATGCAGTCTTTTCATGTTTATCATGTGTTCCTTCTAGGTGCTTGGAATTGAGGCTGTGCGTAAATCAGTGGAGAAAGAAATGAACACTGTCCTGCAGTTCTATGGTTTATATGTGAACTATCGACATCTTGCCCTGTTGTGTGACGTGATGACTGCTAAAGGCCACTTGATGGCCATCACACGTCATGGGATCAACAGGCAAGATACAGGCGCACTCATGAGATGTTCATTTGAAGAAACAGTTGATGTATTGATGGACGCAGCATCACATGCTGAAGTAGACCCCATGAGAGGTGTTTCAGAGAACATCATTATGGGACAACTTCCCCGTCTAGGCACAGGTAAACAATCATTGAGGCATGTTCTTCTTTAAGCCACTGCAATGAGGAAATGGTTTTTATGATGCTGATACTTCATTTTACTTGTTTCTAGGAGCATTTGATTTGCTGCTTGATGCAGAGAAGTGCAAAGCAGGTATAGAAATACCAATGAGCATGGGTGCAGGCATGATGGGAGGAGGTATGTTCTTTGGTAGTGCAGCATCACCATCCATGAGTCCTCATATGACTCCATGGAACCAGGGTGCAACTCCAGCGTATGTCAGCTCATGGTCTCCAGGCAATAGTAAGTATCAAATTTTAATTCTGGCAATTTGTGATCAGTCTAGTTCAGAAAATATAAATATGAGAATGTTGTTATAAATTATCTGGCACTATAAATATGTTAATATTTCAGTGTTGGGCAGTGGTGCAACTCCAGGTGGACCAAGCTTCTCACCATCAGGTGCCAGTGATGCAAGTGGTCTTTCACCTGGATATTCACCTTATTCCCCACAACCTGGAAGTCCATCTTCACCTGGTCCAGTAATGAGTCCATACATTCCAAGCCCAGTAAGTGGCATGTCACCAAGTTACTCACCGTCAAGTCCTGCATATGCTCCGTCACCCAGCCTGACACCATCAAGTCCAAATTACAGTCCAACAAGTCCATCATATTCCCCCACTTCACCAAATTATTCACCAACAAGTCCAAGCTACTCCCCAACGAGCCCCTCTTATTCTCCAACGTCTCCTTCATATAGCCCTACTTCTCCAAGCTATAGTCCAACAAGCCCCAGCTACAGCCCTACCAGTCCATCCTATAGTCCAACTAGTCCATCATATTCACCAACATCTCCAAGCTACAGTCCAACATCTCCAAGTTACAGTCCAGCGAGTCCCAGTTATATCCCAACTAGTCCATCCTATTCACCAACAAGCCCAAGTTACTCTCCTACAAGTCCTTCATATTCTCCAACCAGCCCATCTTATTCACCAAGTCCATCTTACAGTCCAACAAGTCCAAGTTATTCTCCAAGTTCACCTAACTACACACCTGCCTCTCCTTCATATTCACCAACCAGTCCAAGCTATTCTCCAAGTTCACCACAGTATTCACCTGCTAGCCCCAGTTATTCACCTAGCAGTCCCAAGTACTCACCAACATCTCCATCCTATTCTCCAACCTCACCTTCTTTCCCTGGCTCATCTCCACAGTACACTCCAGCATCACCACAGTATTCACCCACTAGCCCAACATATAGCCCAACAAGTCCATCATATTCTCCCAGCTCACCACAACATACACCTAGTGCCTCCACACATTACTCACCTACTTCGCCAAATTATTCTCCAACTAGCCCTACCTACTCCCCAACAAGTCCACAGTATTCACCATCAAGCTCCAAGTACTCTCCCACAAGTCCAACATATACCCCTACTTCTCCCAACTATAGCCCTTCATCACCTACATATTCGCCTGCTGTGCCAGGTTACTCTCCTACCTCTCCCACCTATTCTCCAACATCTCCAGCATATGAGACTAATGACTGAAGTACCAGTTCATAAATTAAATGTGAGTGTGGGGAGAGGGATATGTTAAATACAGAGCAACTGTTTCTTATTGAACATGTACTAACTTGAAAACTTCAGTTTAAGAAATTAATAAACTGCTGTATATAGAAATCACAATGAATACTTATGGAAGTCAGATACCTTTAGTAACTAAGTCATCAATATTATACTTCATTTATTATTGGCAGAACATGCTACTCTGAACTTAACATGACATTTTATACTTAATATGATTCTGTTCAACAAGCTGTAAACTCTTCAAATCAGAAACATACCATAAAACTGCAGTGAAAGCTTGTTGTTACAGTAGTTTTATAGTAAATTTTATGTATGGCTTAAAGATAATGTTGTAATGGAGTACTGTTATTGATTAATTACAAATTTGTAAGTGTAAAAGTACTGACTTAAAAAACTAAAAAAAAATCCATTGTTTTATCACATTGTACTCTCAAGCCATTACATTGGTATACAATTTATCTTTGTACGAAGCACCTCACACTTCTTGTGCATAATTTATCATGTGTGATGCAGAAACACAGCCCCATAGTGGCTATTCCAATGGTGCGTCATGTGAGACGAAACCAAGCTGAGGGCCCAGTCCATTTTTTCTTTAATTTCTTAATAAACAAGAGTTAATGATGAGCAAGATTTACAAATTAACAAAAGTAAAAAAGCACAGGATAAATTATATAAATATTACACCTGTGAACATTCATAATAGCAGAGTTTATTAATTATTTATTGATAACAGCAGACAGAAGTATATTTCTTAGTGATAAGTAGAAAATTGTTTTAACTCCTGGTTTGCACATTTGTAATTGCAGCCTTATAAATGCTGTTCTCATTGCAAATTCAAATCTTAACAGTATTGAACTTGTTATACTGTAGATCAGTGTATTATTTTAAACGACTGTCCATGCTTTTTAAGTTTTTGTTTATTTGAAAGAAGCATAATATTTTATGTTCTGTAGATGAAATCCCTTTCAAATAAAAGGAGAATACATTCCTTAAAAAAATATGTCCATTTCCATGATTGTATTGGAATGAGTCTGACTGAAATTCAGTTAGTTTACATATTAGGAAATGCATGTAAAACAGCTTCAAATGGAAAGCAATAAAATCCAATCCACAGTATAATTACTGATTATAATTTTCCTTCACATCTGACCTTGGAGAAAGAACTTAAAATTCTGCTAATGCCAGATAGATTGATGATATAGGGTGTGCAATTGGGAGGGAAGTGTGGGGCATGTGACAACAGAGGGATTGTTTACTGCAGGACAGTAGAGGGGATGGTGCCATTTGTATCCATGCATGAGGATCCGACTGTCTACTTAAAACTTCATTACTGATTACTGCAAAATGGTGACAAAAACCATATTTTATGAAAACTGCTAGAATTGACCCCTTCTGCATTAATGCATGCCTTGCAGCATATAAATTTCACACAAATTTTGAATTTCTAGTGCCAGTAAACTTCCATGCATACACACAACACCATGCCACAACTTTACACTGTAATGTATCTTGTTGAATGGCATCAGGATTTTCTTCATTTTGACATTTTTGCATATTGACATGACCATTAAAGTAAGGCCTCAACAGTTACAAAAATCAGTTGTGCAGTAGTAACTAGCTGCTGCCTAATCTGTTTAAGGTCATGCATGTATGCTATTTTGTATGGGTGAAATTTTGATACTGGTCTTGTTGGTATGGATGCAGGTTCAGTGAAACTTTTGTGTCTTTTGCCAGACGTCTTTAACAGTCTATGTATAGTGGGGCATATCATCTTAAATGTTTACTTCAGCACATTCTTCTTGGATCATTTCATTTTCTCACAAACTGGTGCTGTTATTTACCAGTGATATATTCCTGGGATATTCCTTCCTCAGTCATGCAGTAAACTGCTGTTGCCCTATCACAGGCATCACATACCTATCTCACTGAATGTGTTATACCTTTACATATGGGAGGTAGCTTGTTCATTATGAACAGACACATCTAAGTGCTGTGATCTGTAGGTCTGTTTGCTATTGATTCTCGTCAGTCCATATATCTGGTGTCTGAAGTACAGGGCATATACATGAAATGTGTATTTTGCTATAACATTGCTCTTCATATCAAGGCAGAGGAATGTAAACTAAATGCATTTGAATAGGCTATGTGATCCAGTTTCTGTGACATACATTCATTGAGGGCACTATGACCTGGAAGATATAGCTGTGTTTTCAGCCTGCATATTAAGCAAGTCAAGGGTAATGGTAACCATGGCAGCCCATAGGAAGTTCTGCCAGACTGGTTTCAGTGGTGGCATGTAAAAAGCACTGTTGAATGTCACAACAAAGTCTGTAGCAAACTTCTTTGTCTCGGGCAGTTTCATGTTACAAAAGTTGGTACCTGCGACTTCACACATTTCTATAGAATTCTGTGGCATGTTTATTGGGGAGCATGCCTGGTTGATTTGCATGGCCTGAACAAAAATTGCCCAAACTTAGTCCACCTGAGCTTCAATAATTGGTTATCTCCTAGGCCTTTTTGCCTTCCAGATGCAACCAATTTGATCACAGAGTTTGTACCACTTGTAAACAAACATTTTTGTTTGTGGTTCTGTTCCAAGACACCATAGGAAATATCCTTTGAGTTGTAACTACAGACCTAGGGTCATGAAACTGCAGCACATGTTTAGCTTTTTCTACTTGGAAACATATATATATATATATATACACACACACAACTGAGTGTAGTGCTTCAGGTGGAAAAATTTGGAAACTCAAGTTGCATGAATTATATAAACTCATCATACTGTCCATCAGTTGCATTTAGTTTTCATTCCTGTGTGTTCATAAGCAAAGCACATTTCATGTCTACACTCCATAATGTAATGCACCTTCAAGTAATTGTGACTGGTTTCTTTGTATAACATGTATCTGTGGCATTATTTTAAGACAGTGGGTGCAGGAAATTTCAAGATAGGTCATGATGAACATGGATTTAAGGATTATGCATCGACTTGTGTACTGAGCTCTTATTTTTTCCTTCCTACTTAAGATCTCTCTTTAATAGTGTTCAGTGGTTTATTACAGCACAAGAGTATTAAATTGCTTATTGTTAACAACAAGCTGCAAATGTGTAATAATTTGTATTACAATAAATCTTGACTTTGTTCTTTGTCCTTGCATCTGAAGAGAGATTACTGAAGTTTGAGACGTACATTCAATGCAGATAAAGGTCGGTTATTTCAGATCAGTTTAATTAAATAGGAAAGTTAGTGCCTATATAGATACAAAACTTTCAGGGTTTTGAAATTATACTGTAATTATGCATGGTGAGTACAAAATTGAATTTTGTGTGTCCGGCACAGAAAAAGTTCAGCTATTTGAGAAGTCATGCAGCCCTCCAATTTATGGCTTGAGTCAATCACTTTCTTGTTACGAGAACCATTAAATACACTTGCTGTCTTTGGTAGGAGTTCACCATTATAAAGAATTGGTGTATGTTGTTTTTTAAAGTGTACATGCAGTGTTGCAGTGTCCTACCTAATATATTTGACAGCATATAAACTGGAGTAGGTTTATGTACATAACTATTTTAAGAGCTTACTGAAGGGACCAGTTAAAATATAAAATGTCAGCTGTAGGAGGGAAGGTAATGTGTGGATAAAATGAAAACAAAATAAACCCTTAACAAAGGTTTTACTGTAGACTGCATTCTCACACTTGATGTAATGAGAGTGGCTGTCAAGTAATAATGTAACTATGCTTCAGTATATTATAATAGAGCATAATATAGCTCTCAAGAAAGCTTTTGTTGCAATTATATGACTGTGATGTCATTGAACACGCTCCTCTCCTTTACCCCTGTGCGATGTCAGTAGGTTTCTGGAATTTTTAATATTTAATCTTGGTTACAAGATGAACCCAAATCCCAGGATTTCACCAGAGTTTGGACTTGACAGTCATAAAGTAGCTTTATTTCAATGATGATGTAGGGATCTTGAGTGCAAAGGTATCAGTAATCTTTCCAACATATCTGCCCAAGTTATTAAGAACATTTTTATGTGGGTATTGTCTATGTGGAAAATATATAGTTTTTGAAATGAGAAATGTAAAGTTTCGTTTCATTTTATTTGCAAAATACAATTGGAATACTTTGATTTTGGTGGCATCTACCACTTTTTGTCTCCACTAGAAGTCAGTGAAATACTTATTTTCGTTTAGCAGCAGGTGTACTACTGAAAACTACCTTAAATGAACATGTAACATGAGATTGGAAACATGCAGTGATTCATTTAACAGTGTATCTCCATTAGTCAACTGTAAGTTGGTACTGCACAGCTGTGTACAAAGGAAACTGTTGGGTTATTTTAAAACGGATCTTTCTGCTCTAATATTATGAAGTCCTCCTGGAGAGCAGTTTGCCCTGAGTGTGTGTTTGGAGGTTAACCATGCTTGTTGAGGTACTCCGTTCAGTCCACTTAACATAACTACTCTAGTAGCATGGAACAGCCTACATCCAGTTGTCTGTGTATGTAGACATTGTAACATCTACATACATAGACCACATGACAACATTACTGTAACAGTGTGGAAAACCTTACAGCCAGTGGTCCATACATAACAAAACTGATAGTAACACTACATCAGCATCCTTACAAACTGCACAAATAGTACGCATAATACCCATGCTGCAAAGGGAATACTGTGTGAATAAATCCAAAATGAGAAATACTCAAGCAAATATCTCTTAAATAAATGGATGACAGCCACAATGAAAAACATTAAGATGTTAATTAATTTTAATTAAGGTTAATTTATTTTAATAAGGAAATATTTTGTTCACATGTAATATGTAATTTTGACATATAGTGCAAGAGTTTTAGCAAGATAAAGACACGTGATGATGAATGAACGTATGAGGGGTAGGCCTTCTCGGCCCTTGCACAGTGACCTACTGTGGTCTATTGTGGATTATCCCTTCAGCAATCCTGCACTCTGAATGAAGCACAGGATTTTGTACATGGGGGCATTGAAATAGTCACTTGGTTCCATAAAGTATTGACCCAAGTGACGTAATCTTAAATAAGCTAAGGCCTCACATTCACACGGGATATGTGTGGCTGTTTCATTTTCTTCTTGACAGCTCTCACAAGTGGGACGACACCTGATGATGGTCATATACGGCCAAAATACGTAGTGAGGAAGAAGGGTGACTAGATAGTAAGTTCCATTTAAGTCAGAAACATACGCGTACAAAAAATATATTTCTTACTCTTGGTGTGCCACATATTTTATGTATTGACAGTACCAGGGAGTTTGCCAATTCAGTAGTCTTGGACGACAGTGGACAGAAATCAAATTTAGTTCATGGCAAACCATGGAATAGCAAGTGCAAAGGAGAAAATGAATGGATATTGGTCTTTCAACCCACCTTTTGGAAAGAATATCTCCCCCCTCTATTAAGTTACCCACCACTCTTCTGCAGATATTTACTTTATAATTAACCATTCATGGTCATGGTATATATCTGTAGTTATTGTGAAATGCATGGAAATAGTTTGTCCAAGGCACCTTCAGTTTCTACTGAGAATAAACACCAGCTTGTGCAAAAACAGCTAAACAGGAAATAACCTGAAACTATTTCTGCAATTCATACTTGTTTTTGATATATGTATACATTTTTCCATTATATCAAATTTGTGTTAATTTCATTCTTTTGTGGGGGCACATGATAGGGCAGTTAGTTGAGGCAGTACGCTACAAGCTGGAAGGTCACAGGTTCAATTGACCTAATTCTTTCAGTCGCACTATGCCCCTGGGGTCAACTCAGCCTCTAACAGAAATGACTACCACAAATCTTCCTTGGGGGTAAAGGGTGACCAGTGCATAAGGCTAACAGCCTCACTGCCATCTGTGAGCCGACTCTAGAAAATGTCAGAGCCTCAACATCTCACAATCCTGTGGACCTCTACGGCCTGTTACAGGAATAGCTTTACCTTTACCTTCATTCTTTCTATAATCTTGATATCTCTGTCTTTGGTTATGTTGAGCTTCAAAAATTTTGAGAAAAATAATGAAAAGTTAATTAATTTTGCTGATATATTGGGTTTTTGGACTTTATCCATCGTCCTGGTTTTTAAGATAACTAATAAAAACACGACATTTTGGAAACTGGATCTGTTTCCATCCTTCACCTGAGGACGGAAACAGATCCAGTTTCCGAAACTTCGTGTTTTTATTAGTTATCTTAAAAACCAGGACGATGGATAAAGTCCAAAAACCCAATATATCAGTGTGTTATACACCATCGTCAGAATCCTATAGTAACTACTTTATTAATTTTGGTTCATAACAGCTTTGCTGAATATCCTACACAGGTGGGCTTTTAATAATATACACGAGACATTTCTTCATAATGACAAAAGGCAGTGACAACAACTAACTGAGATGTGAAAACTATTCTCCATAGAAAAGGATAGTATGTGTTTCAGCATTTACTATGGGTTTTATTAATAATTATTTAATAACTTTTAGTTGTTACAGTGGAATGCTAGATTTCTGTACTGTTTCTGATAACAGATTTTAGGTTTTTACTTTAACACACACACACACACACACACACACACACACTGCCAGGGCTGTCCCAGTCACCGTTACTTTTTAACTCTGCTCTTCACATCCTTGATTGTTGATTCATCAAAGTAGGTGTTGAACTTTTTCCACCTGAATCTTCTTTTCGGATCCATTTTACTTCCAGGTGGTGCTATGTTTGGCATAAGACCTGGAAAATATGTACATGTTGAGCTACAGTAGTGGAGAGGCTTCAATTTTAATTAATGTTTACTAAAACTGACTTTTGAGGTATGATTCTCCCAGTGCATTAAGCCACATGAGTTCACTGCAACTGGTCTTGGAACCAGTATCCAATACAGCAGGAAGTTGTATTCTTATGATACATATGTGTGGTTTTAATTCCATAATGAGTGGTACATTTTTACTCATGATGAGAAATGAAGCTGAAATATTACACCCGCCCCACACGCTGCCTTCCTCACGGTGTAGTGCCTCGGCTAAGTTCACGGTCATGAGTCTTGTATCTCAGGGGTACATGGGTGTTGGATGCAGGCTGGATTGGTTATTACTTAGGCACAGGTTCTTAGGAAATGAAATATCTCACTCGGTTTCATAAGTTTCTGATTAATTAACTTTATTTATCCTATGTAGAAACTTCTCTTCCTCGCTAGATTGCGTAATATTTCTTTGAAATCCACTTACATAAATCAGCGTTTATTAACAGTTCGCAATCTCTTTGATAATGCTCCCGGAGCTCACACTTATTCACTGTCCTCTTAAATGATCTTTTACTCCCCCAATTCACTGACCTCCCGATTGACTCTTTACTGACTGACTACTCGACTTCAACCTCCTCAACTGACTTTACTCCTTACTCACTTGAACTCCCTCACAGACTCACTTCTACTCACCCACTACACAATTACCACCGCCGCTGCTTTTAGAAACCTCCTTCTTACAGCGATCTCGAATTTTCTACTGGGGGGCTACATGACCAAGCGCAAGGACCCCTTCCGGTCTACACGCCTTCTCGAAGCTTCCATCGACAGGTCCTACACCTCCGCAGGCAAGGACGACAGAAGGGATCCCCCCCCGAGTGCAATGGACTCACTCACCTCCCTTTAGCCCCTCGTAACAAAAGGCCAGTGCAGAGGACATTGATCCCTCCAGAGCATCTTATTTCAACAGCTAAACTTAATTGTTACGTACAAACAAATAAGACATTTCCGTGAAAGATGCGTACGGTTACAATATGTATAAAGATAAATTATGTGAAAACAAAATGGATTCTGACAACATATTTTTAGCATTCTTTCTGTTATTTTGAGAAAGAATGTAGGCTTATGAGGTCACCATGCTGCCTGTATGTCTCTTTTATCCATGTTTGAACCAGATGACTGATATTTCATGAAATTGGGTAGGGACATTATGCTACTGGAGGCCATCCCAATGTCAAACTTTTAATTTTCTACAATCAATAATAATAACATGACAGGCAAGAGAACTTATGACATGCAAGCAACAACAGAGCTACTTAATTTAGTGTTTCAAAAAGTGGTAATAGGTCTTAAAAATACATATATTTTGTTAAGGGTTTTTTAACAAAATTTATGGGAATGCAACATTTACTTCTGCTCTGGTTTGATGGTAGTAACTAATAAGGAGCCAAACATGTGAAATCTGATATGGAAATCAGCTATAAATATACCTATACATTATGCATGGAATACTGTTTGTAAAGCAACAATTACAAACATGACCACAATGAACACTTTGTCGTAAGTTCTTTACAGAAATAACAACAGGAATTAAATGACAGATATACAAGGTGCGACAATTTAATTACCAGAATGGCCACAGCATGTTGCTGGGATGTTGTCAGGCAAACTCATGTACCCAAGCACATTTTGACATGTTCGAGCCACAGACCAAATGAGTCATTTGTTCCCAAGCAGCAGAGGAAGTAGTACATGTCTGTGGTATGCTGTTGGCAGAAAAATGAGTGCCAAGAATTTTGAGCAGTGGATAAACATCAAGTTTTGTGTGTAGATAGGTAAAACGTTAGCCCTATTAGCATATGGTGAATACGCTGTGAAGAAATCGAGTGTTTTTGAATGGCATAGGCAGTTCAAGGAAGGCGAGATGTGCAAGATGACCAAAGAAGTGGGCAGCCAAAAACGCAAAGGACACATGCAAATGTGGTCAGAGTATGAACCTTGGTGCCCTCAGTTCGAAGATCAGACATGAGACTAATAGCAGAACTGAATATGAATAGGGAAACAGTGTGACAGATTATTACAGATGATTTGGGAACGAGAAAAATTTCCGCAAAGATAGTGCTTTGAATCTTGACAGATGACCAGAAACAACATTGGCTTCACATTTCATCTGATTTTTTACACAATGCAGAGATGTTTGATAGGGTCATTACCGGTGATGAATCATGTTTTCAATATGACCTGGAAACAAAAGGCCACAGCACGTAGTGGAAAACACAGAACTCACCTCGGCCAAACAAAGCACGCATGTCTCGATCGCAGTTCAAGACCATGCATGTGTGTTTCTTCGATCACAAGGGGATAGTTCACTGTGAATTCACTGCACAAGGACAAATTGTGAAAAGTGCTAACAAGGTTATGGGAATCTGTTCAGAGGAAAAGACCCAAACTCTGGCCTGACAAGTGGATTCTCCACCATGAAAATGCCCCTGTTCATGATGTGTTAAGAATTTGCAAGTTCCTGGCTAAGAAATCCATTACAAAAATAGACCATCTGCCTTATTCACCTCACTTAGCCCCCTGCAATTTTTGGCTCTTTCCAAAATTACAAAATGCCCTGAAGGGACAAAGATTAGCTGACATTCATGACATCCAATGTAACATGACCTTATTGTGATGTATTCTGGAAAACGATTTTCATGACTGCACCATCGTCTCACGAAGTGCATAGCTTCACAAGGAGAGTTTTTCGAAGGTGACAGCAGCTGCTAGTGCACAAGTAAGCAAAGTTTGCTTTCATGGACCATTCTGGGAATTAAACTGTTGCACCTTGTATAGGACCAGAAACTAAAATGTCCCTTGTTATTAAATGCTGGTGGTGTCTTCTCTCATGCATCTTCTGAAAAGTGTTATATATTATTCTTAGCCTATCCTTATCACAGAGCCAAATAAGTGATGTCACCATCCTCATTATCATCTTACAAATGTTCAGATTGGTGATTTCTGCCAGTTTTTACTATGACAAACTGAAAAGATTACTAAATATTACATGAAAAATCTCTGCATGATATGCTACTTCCAACTGTAACAAAGCGTTTTCAATGTAATATATATGAGTAACTGATCATAATTTTCCTTTATTTCATTCATTCTACTAACCACTTACATGCTTCCTCCACAGAATAAACTGATTATTAGTGTCACAACGGGAACTCCAAAATAAACATTTGGAAAAAAAAAAAAAAGAAACATAAGGAACAAATATTTATCACTGGACACTGCAAGAATATGTAACACATTACATAACACTACCAAGTTACATCATCTTGTCACTGGGAATCAGCTCTGTGCCTACTTTCACAATTTTAAGCACTAGTACAGTGGAACCTCAATTAACGAGCACCTCTCATAACGAGTAATTCGCACAATGAGCAAAACAAATTGAAAAAAATGACTCACTTAACAAGCGACGTTTTGCATAATGAGTGACGAGAGAGGAAGTCCTAGATTCTGCACTTGCTACATCAGGCTGTGTTTAGCACTCGTTCCGCTAGCATCTTAGTGTCGCTTGTGATAACACATTTTTCCAAACTTGTGTTCAGACATATTATTTGTGTTTTTTTGTGCAAAGTTTAATAACTCTTGCAAAAATGTCCCCAAAGAGAAAGCTGCAAAAACACAGCCATAAGAAAATAAAAATAACCTTAGAAATTAAACGTAAAATAATTGAAAAGCGAGAACGAGGTTTGAGCGTGGGTGATCTAGCACGCACATACAATCGGTCTACATAAACGATTTGCACTATCCTCAAGAACAAGGACAAGATTAAGGAGATGGATGCTTCAAAGGGGGTGACAAGAATATCTACACAACGGTTACGTATTCTCGACGATCTTGAAAGGTTGCTCCTCATATGGATAAATGAAAAGCAATTGCAAGGCGACACTATTAACGAGAACATCATTTGTGAGAAGGCAAAAGTGATTTTTGCCAACCTCGTTAAGAAGACAACAGGGTCATCAATGGCCGAAGAAGAAGCATTTAAGGGAAGCCGTGGGTGGTTTGAGAAGTTTAAGAGAAGAACCGGCATCCACAGCATTGTAAGGCATGGTGAAGCAGCAAGCTTCTTTCTTTGAATAAACGTTGTACATAAAATTTTTTGAGTATTTTTTTCAGCATGGAATACATTATTGTATTTTACATTAATTTATATGGGAAAAATTGTTTCACATTACGAGTAAGATTCTGGAACGAATTATGCTCATTAAGCGAGGTTCCACTGTATTTCCACATATGGAGAAACAGAAAAACAATGAATTAGGTTAGTAAATAATAGCAAATAATTGGTCTCAACATTTTTTGTATTGCTACATCTATCATGCTTATTGGAACAAAAAAAAATTAAATATGGAAAAGATTTTTACCTGCCTTCTGTGCCATAGCTACCATCACACTCATTCGTTTCTGTTGCTTTCTACATAATCCAGTGATACGACGTGGAAGCATACAGCCATCAGATCTGAGAAACTGGCTTAAAATCAAGACATCCTACAACAATATGAACCTAATTACTACATTTATGATATTTAAGATGGAACATCACTTAAGAAGTAAAATTAAAAAAAATATACAACTTATATAATTTTAATAATATTTATTCCTAATGGAAACACAACACTTAAAGGATAAAAGAAGAAATATTTCTGAGAATATTAGTAATAAATATGAACTTTTACTCAGTAATTAAACATTATCAAATTTTAATGTTTAATTATTGAGTAAAAGTTCTATTTGGGGTCACGTGGTGGTGTTGGTTGAGGCATTAGGCTACAAGCTGGAAGGTCGCAGGATCGAATCCTGATGAGGCAGTTTTTTTTTAATTTACCTAATCCTTTCAGCTGCACTGTGGACCGGGGGGTTCACTCAGTCTCTAACAATGAGTATCAGCAATATTCCTGGGGGTAAAGGGTGGCCGGAGTGTAAGGCTGACAACCTCACCACCATCTGTGAGCCGATTGTCTAGAAAATGTGGGAGCCTCAACATCTCATAACCCCATGGGCCTCCATGGCCTGTTACAGGGAAACCTTTACTTTTTTACTTTAAACATTATTTTATATTTTGTTCTGTGTCAAACATGTACTGTGTATTCTCAAAATGTATGAAAAAATACCTTTTCTGTCACACTACATTCTACATAGTTCACAGATCTTCAGTCTAAGACATAATTGTATGGGCAGTTTTTTATGGGTAGGGAAGTGCCTTATACATTGGAAAATATGGTACTCAGTTATCTTTAACTGTATGACATATAGAATAGACTATTTNCTTTTTTACTTTAAACATTATTTTATATTTTGTTCTGTGTCAAACATGTACTGTGTATTCTCAAAATGTATGAAAAAATACCTTTTCTGTCACACTACATTCTACATAGTTCACAGATCTTCAGTCTAAGACATAATTGTATGGGCAGTTTTTTATGGGTAGGGAAGTGCCTTATACATTGGAAAATATGGTACTCAGTTATCTTTAACTGTATGACATATAGAATAGACTATTTACAATCTGGAATG
This sequence comes from Cryptotermes secundus, assembly GCF_002891405.2. Lineage (NCBI taxonomy): Eukaryota > Metazoa > Arthropoda > Insecta > Blattodea > Kalotermitidae > Cryptotermes > Cryptotermes secundus. The sequence goes on along the minus strand of NW_019719376.1, from coordinate 557,587 downwards.
TCAGTAATATCACAACTTTAACAACTGTACATTCATATCATATGTGGGTCATTTCATAAATAATGCACAGGTTGGCAACACTGTGGATTAGACATGCAACAACAGTGAGCCTCACGTCAGTTACAGTTCAGGGCTTGAGAAAGAAGTGCGTTATTCTGTTTCATTTATAATGTACTCTGTTCTCCAATAATGTGAGTTAGAAATGGAGCCTGCACGCTTCTCGGATAGTGTCACTGTTGAAGATCAAAGGTCGTACATTAAGATCAAAACTTTACGTGGAAAAAACCCGACAGAAATCCACAGTGCTTTATGTGAAGTTTGTGGTGAGTTAAAGGTGGACCGTAGTACAGTTTCTCACTGGGCTAGTCGTTTTCGTGGCGGTTGTGTGAGCATAAACGATGATCCATGGCCAGGAAGGCCGAAAACATAAAGAGATGAACGAAATGTGAAACTTGTGTCAGATGCTCTTGAAGAAGATCGTCGTGCGACATGTGAGGAACTTTCTGAAACCACGGGGATTCCACCAACGTCAATATTCCGAATTCTGACAAATGATTTAAAGAAGAGAATGATTTCTGCGTGATGGGACCCTCACTGCTTGACTGCTGAACAGAAGCAGAAACGCCTCGACATTGCAACCTTGCTGAAACAAAGATTCAACGTTGAAAGTCAAGCATTCTTGTATCAACCTGTCGCTATTGATGAAACATGGGTTAGAGGCTTTGAACCGGAGCTGAAATCACAGTCCAACGAGTGGAGAGGTCCATCTTCCCCACAACCAAAAAAATTTCAACAATCTCAATCAAAGGTCAAACAAATGATGATCTTTGCTTATGATCACCAAGGAATCATCATGACAGAGTTCCATGAAGTGTCACAGCAGTTTATTATCGCGACTTTATGCAAAATCTGCAAAAAAATGCAAAAAACCGACCTCAGTTGCTCGAGGCTGGGCCGATCATTCTCCATGACAATGCTCGCCCGCATATCGGGAATGTCATAACAGAAAAGCTGCATCAATACGGTTGGGAGGTGTTGCCTCATGCTCCCTACAGCCCGGACATGAGTCCACCAGACTTCAACTTATTCCCAAAGTTGAGACAACCTATGTGAGGCCATCATTTTCCCTCTCTGGAAGAGCTTTCTGCTGCAGTTACCTGAGCCATTCGACATACACATATAAACAAAGATGGTGTCCTGGATGGAATAGTAAAACTTCCTACCCGTTGGGACTCAGTCATTGAGAAGCAAGAGGACTATGTTGAAGGACTGTAAAGATATATTAAAAAAAAAAAATAAACATGGACGTAAACGAAAAATTGTGCGCATTACTTCTGAAATGACCTACATATATTCTGGTCAGTAGAAAATAACTTGCAATCTACAGATTGGATCCAATGCCAGTTTGAATATATCACAATAATCTTGTCTTGTCAAAAATGAAACAATGCGTTTCTCAAACTTTTACATGCACATTGGCACACTAAAATTAGTTCAGTGTCTAACACACCAAATAATACAAGGGCTATTCAGAAGGTAACCTCTGATGAGCTGTTAACAAAACAAGCAATGAAAACAAAATTTATTGTACATAAAAAATGTATATATATTTAAGCTATTTCTCAATATAGCCACTTGTATCAAGGAACAAGTTTTCGTATGCCAGCATCAAAGATGTATGCTGCCTGTGAGCTCAGCCACATTTTGACACCTTCCATCAACTCCTCATTATTGTTGAAGCACTGTGATCCCAACCAGTTCTTCAGGTAGGTAAACAAGCAGTAGTTGCTGAGAACAAGATCAAGGCTACCAGCTGAAATGCTTCAGCAGTGATAAAGTGTTAGCAGCTGTATGTGGATGCACTGTAAGTACTCCTGAAGTCAACATATGCCTTTTGTTCTGAATGGCCATACACAGTTTATTTTAGTGTCTTGCTTTATTTTTCTGACATTATTGTGGTCCCTTGTTGCATGAATACCACCATCAACACTCATTTACTGTACCAGAAAACCAGCTGCCATCAGCTTTCTGGCAGACGTTTATTTGAACTTTTTCAGCTTGTTTAGTGAATGTGTGTACATCCACATTGCTTTGACTGCTTCCTGGTTTCAACACTGACAAATAAAACTCAGATTTCATTGCCTATTACTCTTACGATGTGACTGAGAAATTCATCGCCATCTTTGTGGTATTGTTCTAAGAAAGTCAAAGCCATAGCCATTCTCTGCATTTTGTGTGCACCTATGAGCATTTTCAGGCCCCATCTTGTGCAAAACTTGTGGTGGCCTTGCCTAACTATGATAATCTCATAGAGAAGATTGCATGAAACACGCAGCACATAAGAAACATCTAACCAAAAGCCACATATCCTTAAGCTGACATCTCCCATCTTCGGGACGAATTAACAAGGAGGAGCTTAACATTTTACTTCAAATGTTTTAAATTTTAAATATTTTAACATTGACGTTTTAACTTGAGGGCAGTTTCGGATGAATGTGAGAATTGAACGTGCATTCAACAATCCTAACAAGTGTTGTGCTTTTACATGTCGACGTATTGTAGCAGCGTTCACGCAGCAAACATAACTGTGTACATCTTAAACAACGGCAGTGTTTTCTTGCTTGTACTATGTGCCTCTGATGATGGTTTTTATTAAACCGAAACATGTAAGGCAGAAGTGATAAAGAAGTGATCTATAAATAGTTACACTCGACGGACTTTTTATTGACTTTGACANTGACACGATATTTTAATGGAAGTAGTAATCCAACTTTTGTTGTTGTTGTTACTTAAGTAAACAACAGGAAAACTTGCATCATAAATTTTTAAAAATGTTAATAAAAATTTGTTAAAAGCACTGTTAACTCCAGTAATATGATAAACTTCTTCCCATGTTTCATTAGATAACTGTTCAGAAAAATAATTAATAGTTTCACAAGAAATTAATCTAGATTTGAATTTATTTCTTAGTTTATTATTGATTATACTAACAGTAACAAAAAAATTGTCGAGTATAAGACACTGTGCATCATGATCAGACAGCACACTGGATAAAGGAAATATTATACAATAAGATAATCTTGATTTGTCTACAAAGACATTATCAATAGATTAGGCATGGTTATCCTGTAAGACAGTCAGAAAATTAACAGTATGTATCATGTTGTAAGTGCTTAATTAAACCGACAACTGCTGTTTCCAATTATTGTTTAGTAAATAGTAAGTAAAGTAAAGGTATCCCTGTAACAGGCTGTGCAGGTCCATAGGGTTGTAAGATGTTGAGGTTCCCACATTTTCTAGACAATCGGCTCATAGATGGTGGCAAGGCTGTCAGCCTTATGCACCAGGCACCCTTTACCCCCTACAATATTCCAAGAATATTCCTTGTACTCATTTCTGTTAGAGGCTGAGTCGACCCCAGGGCTACAGTGCAGCTGGAAGGAATAGGTCAACTGAAAAAAATCCAATGACCTCATCATGACTTGAACCCGCAACCTTCTGGCTTGTAGGATAGTGCCTCAACCAACTATGCTACCACGTGCCCCGTTTAGTAAACAGTAAAGATTAAAATCTCCACACACCAAAAATTCAATAGTTGTTTTGTATAAGAATGCTAAGTTTTGATGCTGCCTTATTAACGCCCTAAAACTGCAAATTGCAATAAAGATGTTAATAAATACATTTCGTCTCTTCATTCCTTGCACAACAAACATATCATGGCAGCAGATTTTAAATTTGAAACACTGGCAGCAAATGAAATATGTCTATTACAATGTGTTCAGAGTTGAAAGACATGAGAGATTTAAATAATGTTCCAATAATGTTAGAACATGCAATATATTTTAATTAATTAAAAATATGATATTCCATCATTCAACACAATTTACCGTGTGTTTGACATCTAATCCTAAACTGCAAATGGTGCAACATCCACGGGAGTCTTCAGTTTCAACTACATAAGGTTCCCTAGGAGAAGGAACAGTAACACCTTCAAATATGCGAACCTTTCCTTCTTGTGATTCCCGAACTGAAATTAAACACACAAAACTTGAGTAACAAATTAATTTTCAGTTATTTATTACATTAGCAGTTACTTTGGGCATAATGTTGAGCAGTGTTCAGAGCAAGAGAATCACAAAAGTTAATATGTTTATTCTGTGAACTTCCAAAATGAGACGAGGATAGGCTAATCAACAATACTTCCTCCAGTCTGAATAGGACTAAATGCTGCGAAGACAAAGTTATGTTCATAATCTGTCAATAAGTTGCAGGATAAATCCATAATATAAAGAAATGTAATTCCTCAAAAATATGGTAATGTTGAAATATCTGAGGAGAGTAGGAACAAAATAAAACATATACAACCTCTTTATCTGACTGTCACAACACAGAAAATATAGAACTTCAAGGACAATGCTCGGTATAGTTCTGCTACATGTTTCGACCATGAGTGGCCTTCATCAGGCAAACACACTTCAAGCTCAAGCGGTTAGTCGCTGGCTTCCCACCGCGGCGGCCCAGGTTTGATCCTGGGTCTGGTCAAGTGTGATTTGTGGTGGACAAAGTGGCGTTGGGGCAGGTTTTCTCCGAGTACTTTGATTTCCCCTGCCAATCTTCATTCCACCAACTGCTCCACAATCACCCTCACCTATCATCTGGGGCTGGTACAATAGGCCAGAATTGGCAGCAGTACAAGGGACTTAGTCCCACCCTACTAGCAATAAAAAAACTGTAATGTGCGCTACTACACAGTTCAGAAGCTTCCACCTGCTTTTCTCGCATCAAGAAACGTAAAAATGAAAATATACAAAATGAAAATATTACCGGTTTTTTGCATGGGTCTCAAAAGAGGGAAAGGGACCACTTAGAAGGCCAAGCCATAGATGGAATGATAGTATTAAAATGTATTTTAGAAAAATAAAATTGATGAGCTTGCAATGAACAGTAAGAACAAGAACATTAGAGACCTGTATAGAGGAATAAATGAATTTAAGAGGGGTTACCAGCCTAGCAGTAACTTAGTGAAGGATGAGAATGGTGATCTGCTTGCAGATTCCCACAACATTTTGAATAGGTGGAGGAACTACTTCTCTCAGTTATTGAATGTACATAGGGTCAGTGATGTTAGGCAGACAGAAATCCATACAGCTGAGCCATTAGTACCTGATCCTAGCCCTTTTGAGGTTGAAACTGCTAATGCAAAATTGAAATGGTATAAATCGCCAGGTAGTGATCAAATTCCGGCAGAACTTATTCAAGCAGGAGGTGAAATATTACGTTCTAAGATCCACAATCTAATTACTTCTACTTG